>NC_142371.1:11275000-11432500 GCF_059441005.1 Hippichthys cyanospilos
GTTTAACTGAGAGCATTCTGTCCTGTTGGCTCCCAGACCGCCACACCAAAACCAACCCCACCCTCTCTCTCTCTCTTTCTTTGTCTCTCCCAGGGTGTCTTATGACGGACCAGGACAGTTTTATTAGCCTTCAGTTGGGCTAGGAGGAAAAGGGGGAGTTGGTGCAAAGTCTCAACAAATACACTGTCAGTCTAGGAAACAACTGGCAGAATGGACAGATTTTCTCAGCGAGATTGATGACCGAGCTGAGGGACGATTGATAAGCAAACCACTGGGAGGGCAGAAGGAAGACGTGGGGTCAGGGTACAGGAGTTTTTGTCTTGTCTGAATGGGAGGAAGCCAATATTAAGTCTTGCTACAGCTAATTTTAATACAGCTCCATATGTGCCAATCATTCAAATAAACATTTGTGAAGATAAGGTTCCGTTCACCTGTTACTGCAACATGAATGGGTCAGTCATTCGGCAGTTTAACCTAAGTCATTACATTTCTCTTGGGTAACACATTTAACAGGTTGAACTTTTATGTCTGGTCGAATAAAGTAAGACAAGGTTTTTTAGTATCCTCCTTTACAAACCAACGGGTTCTGAATCAGACAGGAAATTTCTGCCAAGTATACCCAGAATAGGTTGTGCATGCTGTCAGGCCACTGTTGGATCATTTTTCAGACAAAGGTTAGATGTTACAGCAGCCTTTAATCAAGAAATGTTCTCAGTTTCCTTTCTCTATGATCCTCCTATTGACCCCTGATTTTCACATCGAGGCTAGACATGTACTGTAACACCCAAGTCAACACGTTTTTTCATGCCAGCACCCCCACTGGAATTACTAATGTGTCTGTGCCTGTCGAAAGGTGCATGATAGCCTCCATGTTTGCATGTGTGTGCATACGCTTACATGCATGCGTGCATGTGTGTGTCAGCATTTGGCAGAGTGGGAGAGGAATATTTGAATAACAGCTCAAGACATATCAACTCTGGGTTTAATGTCTTTAAAGCATGTTTACATATTTTAGTGTTTGTGGTAAGGTGCTGCTCTTTTCTGGGTCGAAAGGTGTCTTTTTAATGTACTTGGTATGAGATTGGTAACTGTTATGGGATAGGGGTCAGGTCAGTTTTTCCAACTGAAGGGTGGAGCTGGTGGTACTGATACAAGTTGTGGTGAAGCCCTGGTGAGTAGATTGTGTCAGAGCAATCATGCTGTAAATCTGGCAACAAATGGACACTGAGACTAGCTCATTTACACTTGTGGAAAAGCAGGGAGACACTTTCCGTTTCCTTCCCCATCGATTGGAAATCTTATTTGGTTAAGGATCATGGGAAAGCTGGACCCTATCTGTGATGAGTGCATGACGTGTTGAGTCCACTCTAAACTGATCACCTGTCAATCACCAAGCTGAAACACAGAAACGGACATCTTTACAAATAGACATTCATAGTGATGACCAGCTGAAGTTAAATTAATCTAATGCATTATAGTGTTTGGACTGGCAAGAGGCCCAGAGAGTACATGTCCCTGGGAATGTGGAATTTTAGTTTGGAGGACACAGATATGGGAGAGCACAGAGAGAAGTACTGGGAGGCCAACTAAAAAAAAAAAAAAAAAAAAAAAAAAAGTTTACCCCCCTAAAAAATCCCATTCACTTATGAGAAAACTCAAATACATGGCAGAGAGGAAACATGGGGCAGTACAGGAAGCAACAGCTGACAAGATGTAAGGATGAGTATCGGACAAAGACTCAACATAAATAATGAACTTAAATATATACTGTTCAAGCAGACCATAAAACCAGACCAGCCAGCGGAAACCCTAAACTGAACTTTCCTGTCTGAAACCATGACACAATGATTCTTCATTCACAATGATTCAACCATGTTTCTGCAGGGTTGCAATCAGCATAAACATGCCTGCAACTCTCACTTGAGTGCCAAACATCTCATCCCAGAGAGACTAAAAAAACCTGTAGCACAGGTAGAAGGTACAAACTGCATACAGAAAGGCCAATAAGAGCCTCAACCTTCTTGCTGTGAGGCAGCGCTCACATAACAAAAAAAGTTGATTGATTGACAAGTGATTAGCACATACACCTCACGGTTCTGAGGTCTCAAGGTCGCTTCTGACTATGGCCTTTCTGTGTGGAGTTTGCATGTTCTCTCCGTGCTTGTGTTGGCTTTCTCTTGGACTCCAGGTTCATCCCAGATTCCCAAAACTGTGCACCATGGATGAAAGGTATATTGAACACTCAAAATTGCCCGTATTTTTGAGTGTATAAGGTTGTTCAGCTCTGTGTGCCCTGAGATTGGCTGGCAACCAGTTCAGAATGTACTCCGCCTACTGCCCAAAGACTTTTGGGTTAGCCTCTAGCACACATGAGGATAAGTAGCTAAAAGAGCGTGAAGAAAATTACTGGATGCTGAGAAGAAGTCAAGAGTCATAGCAACAACAGTTTTATATGTATATTTGTCTTTAAAGGGCTACAATCTCATGAGTAATGCAAATTCTGGTATATGCAGTTGCTTGAGGCGTCTCAATTTGTATTTGAATGTTTGTATCTTTCAAAAAATGTTTGAAGGTGGTGCATCAGTTAGGTATTTTTCCATTACCCTCGGAATCATACAATGCAAGTTGCACAAAAAAAAAATAAATAAAAGGAATATCACGCAAAAGTGTAACGGAAACATTTTTTTTTATTTTATTTTAGCATTTTTAATAGTCATGGGATCCTGCTCAGTAACGTCTGTTGGAAGTCACATGACCAGTATTTCTGTTATCTTTGGATTCAAGGCGGCAACCAACTCTGGGCATCCATCTTTCGTAAACAAACTTTTAGCAATATGTTTGTATGCCTGTTTGTCTTCCTGTGCATCGTGGGGAGTCACTAATGTGCACAAGGGTTGCTTCACCCATACGTCGAAGGTCAACTGGGGCATAGATATATTTTAGCGTGTGCAGGTGAAGAGTTGAGCATTAGTTTTTTTGCATTCATCTTTCCTTTTGCGTCTTCTTGTCTGGTATGATTCAATGGTTGGACTTGCTGGACAGCAGGCTTGTTCAGACATTTTTCTGAGAGGAGGCTACCATGTACGTTCCTGCTTTGCACAGGTACTTCAGAAGCCACATGCTCACTAAGGAAGCACCCACAAGTCCAAGGTAAAGCTGTAGTTGATCATCTTTAACACAAGAATGAATGCTTCCATGCATGGCTCAGGGTGTCTTATGATGCCCTATACTATAGGGTTAGGCTGAGGTTGAGCGTGAATACTATGAGGATAAAATGAATAGTATTCTTGAACAACCTACTGTACATTCAGTCTATAGTTTAAAATCAACTGTTGTTTCTTCTTTATCAGACAGTGTGTAGGACTTAAAATTTATAAAAAAAAAAAAAAAATACAAACGTTAAAATCTAAAAATTTCCTAAGAGTTTAAAAATGTCCTAAGTTTTGGCATTACCTTTCGCCGTCATCAGTGTATTATGGTAAAACCTTTTAGAAATATGGGTATAGGGTTAGTTGATGAATGGCATACTACTTAGAAAATGCATTACCTAAGAGCATCGTAAAATTAATTCAGCACTCGTAAAGTAAAATGCGATCAATAAGGATAGCAAAATATTTTTTTGAAAATAGGTATAGGTCTTATTGAGGTCCAGTGTTACAGCGATATCAAACATCTGGGTTTTATAAATATACTTCATGAGAATTTTCCGGTTTTTCATTAAGGTTGCTCCTTGGAGGGGAAAAAAGATCTGCTTGTACCTTCATGGCACTGAGAAGCCTTTGTGACCAATTGACAGCCTGATAATTTATCGCCCTTTACGTCCTGCGACTTGGAAAATAAACTTTCTTTGCCGACCTCTGAATTTTGAGGAGGGAAGTGTGTTTCAGCTCTTTGTCCTTGAAGGTGGGGTTACAAAACCTGGAATGCACAGGAAGGAACTGAAAGGAGTGTGGATATCTGTAAGAACCCCCCTTCTCTACTTCCCTCTTCCTTTGTTTCCAACTCCTTCTATTTCTGTTTAATGAGAGAAGGGATGAGGGAACAAGAAATAAGCGAGGTCCTGGGTTTGGGGTCCGTGCTTATGAGATTGTGTGTGTGTGTCTGTTGTGGAGGGGTTAAATGTTTCAGCGCGCTCCCCTTCTGGGCTGTCTCTCATCACATCGTTTACCCCCCAGGAAGCTTTAGATGTCCGTCTGGTTTCATAATTCTCTTATCGAGCTAATCTGAAAGATAAGGAAGGTGGAGTTGAAAGTGTAAACCCAGCGCATTGATTCTGGAATCCAGTTCCAGAAGGCTCATTCTCATCCTCCCTACCTGGGAGAAGTGTTAACTTCATGAGTGCTTTCCTCGTGGAGGCATTTCAGTGCATAGGTGCTTATGTAGCTGAGCTTTTGTCTGTGTGCACCTCCCAACCCCCTCGCAGCGATATCATTGCCACCCACTTGCAGGACTGCTGGAGTATGATTGATCTGGGCAGAGCTAGTGGTCACATCCTGAACTGGAGTTGATTTCCTCTCTTCCCCAAATACAGACCTGGTGTTTATCATAGGCTCAGTGTCATGTTTGCATGTTTTCATAGATCAGAGCTGTTATAGGCGGTAGTATGGGAGCAGAGGATGTGGGATCAAGTTTGAGAGGAAAAGGAAAGAAAAATCACAAGAGTTCTTTCTTTTCTCGTCCCTCCCCTTCAAGCGTAAATCTCCGTCGGATGCTAAGAGTCAGAGAAAGTGCTAATTGATCCCCAGTAGTATGACCTGATGAATTCTAAGATAAGACTCAAAGATTTGTTTCACGTGTCACTGGCAAAACAGTTTTGAATAAATGCAGGACAGTGAGTGGAGACTGACCCCAGTAGCTAATAAAGCAAGTATGCTATGTTAACCACTGTATTACCTCTGGTAGACATCATTTTTTTAAATTGTGAAATATAACTGTCGAACAAAACAATAATTTTTATCATTCCCAATTTGACTTTACTTTATGAGTTGTTTTCATTCAAAACTTGAATAATTGCTTAAATTTAAACCATGGTAGTCCTTCAAGAAACAAAAAGAAGTAATGTTAAACCTCGCCCAGGTCTCAGAAATATCTGACCAGAATGTGACTGGAAAACTAAAAAACGTAAACACCAGTGAGGGAACAGTGGAATCTGTTCCCAAGTTCACATTTTGGAATGTGCACCTGCAGTTTTGGAGCAAATAATGCATTTTTACAGAGAGCTAAAGAAGATGCAGAATTCACTCAATAGAGGAACTCGGGCAGCATTGTGAGGAATTGTTCCTCTATTCCATACTCTTCCAGAACTTTACCTGAGGAATATAGAATTGATCAAGTTGTTATGTAGCCACACAGCAATACAAATTGAATGTTGTCATTTTTGAATTATCTATACACTTTATTCCTGGGGGCTCCCAAAGGGAAATAATAGTGTATGCAACTTTCAGTGTTCAGCTTGCGGTAGTCATGGGTTTCTTTACATGGATATACAGTAAATTTAGGTAAATAAGATTTGTTGTGTTTGTGTTTCCAAACTCTTCAAGTTAAACACGAACAATTTTATTAGTGTGGAGGTACTGACAGGCTCCTGCTTTTGAGATGCTCATCCATTAATCATTGCTGTTTGGTCCATTGAATGATTATTGAGATTTTCTACTGTGTGAGTGGTCCCTGAATGAGTCAACTGTTGATCATGAGATGGGTACAATACTTCTTTTTTTTCTTCTGCCTATCTACTCAGCTATCAATTGTTGAAGGGAAAGACATTCTTTAAAGCTCCTCCATATCGCTAAAAAAAGACAAAAGTGTTTTTAAATGAAAACAAAAAGTAATGTTGCATGAATTTCACTTAATGCGAGTGGGCTCCAAGGCACAGAATACACGTTTTTTGGAAGATCAACTACAGTGGCCTCAAAAGTAACATTTTGCAGATGAAAACATGCTTTTTCCATATAAAACTATTTCACATATGTTTCTGTGTTGATTAAACTGTTTAAATAATGCTGGCTTACTGTTTTAAGCTGCATCATGTACACAATGTAAAACAGTATAAAAATGTTTAATTCTAAAATTAGTTTAGTATTCTAAAACAGATTACCAGGAAAGGTTAATATTTGTATTAAAATGCTTATTTTGGTGGACGACTGATTAGCACAGTTTAGAGGTAATGGGTTCAATTCCCAGCTTGTGCCGGCCTTCCTGCATGGAGTCGGAATGTTCTCCCCGTGCTCCGACAAAACATGCATCGATCTACTGCATCTACCTCTCTAATTATTATTATTATATGCAATCCTGTGCACCTCTCTGTCCTGCGCGCACGTCAATTGAATGCACCAACTAGCAGCACATCCATTCAGAGAAGGAAAAAAAATACAGAAATGAATACACGGTACATACTATATAATATGTTTCAGAGTTATGAATTTTTTTGAGGATGCAGGCTGCATGTGCACACGCAGTCGGATAGCGAGAAGTAATGAAAGTGAGAGTGCATACCAAATACTATATCCCAGTAAACATTTAAGTAACCCACATACATACATATATACTGTATATATATATATATATATATATATATATATATATATATATATATATATATATATATATATATATATATATATATATATAATGTGGTATAGCTTACTGTATATCGGGCGGCTTGGTGGAGCATCAACCTCACTCTGGTCTCCTTGTGTGGGTTTTGCATGTTTTCCCCATGCTCGTGTGAGTTTCCTCCAGGCCCTCCGGCTTCCTCCGACACTCCAAAAAACATGCGTGGCAGGTGCATTGGACAGCTCGGTGGAGCAGTTGTTAGCAAGTCCAACTCACATTTTAGGGACCCAAGTTCAAATTCACCTCGCTATGGCCTTCCTGTGTGGAGTTTGTATGTTCTTCCCAAGCCTGTGTGGGTTCTCTCCAGGCACTCTGGCTTCCTCCCACACTTCAAAAAACGTGCATGGCAGGTCTATTGGACTAGAATTGTCTTTAGGTGTGATTGGGTGCATGAATGGGCATTTGTATCTGTGTGCCCTGCGATTTGCTGGCACCCAGTTGAGAGTTCCACCCCAAAGTCAGCTGGGACAGGCACCAGCAAGCCTGTCACCTTTGTCAGGATAAGTGGCTATCGAAAATGAATGGATGGATAGCTTATAACTTTGCTCAGTAGATTTTCCAAGTAACATAGCCAACCCTACTCCCATCAACTTGAATTCTGAACAGCATAGTCACACTCAAATATTAATGTTGTTTCTGTAAACCATATCTGTTTGGATGAAAAAATTATGTTTATGAGTGACCGACTCAACTTGGTGGAACATTTTCCTATGTTCAGCTGGTCCATGGTTTCAGCCTTCCTTATGTTTTGTTCCAGCCGTGTTTTCTTTCCTGTGTGTAATTTGCCAGAGTAATGTGCATCACTGTTCTGAATCACTAAGTGGCTTGTCCTCTAATGCCAGAATGACGTGTTTTCAGTGATTGGTGCCTTTTTTAGCAGTGATTAACGAACAAAAGCTGTAATTTGCCCTGCCTTCACAGGTCTGGTAATAAAGATACACATTCCCAAGGTTTCTTTGGGACAAAACGACAGATGGAATTTTTTTTTTTCGCTATAATCCAGAATTCATTGTAGTCCTGAAACCTCAATTTTAAAATGTATAGTTTTAGGCATTTTTTTGTTTTTGTTTGTTAAACACCCTATACAACTGTGATGACAGACGTATAGCTAGTGTGATAGCAATATGAAAAACATGATACATTTTTACTAAGCTTTTTTGTAAGGACCTATTCCTGAAAGTCCCACTCCCTCCTCCTCTGCTCCGACTTTCTGGCAATGATCACACAGCTTGCTGGCTTTTCATGGACATTGAGTAATCACATAAAATGACAAGAATCTCTACTTAAACTGTGTGACATGTTTCCATAGACATTTTCCCCAAATTTCTATCTGCAGTTGTTGGTACTTCATGACCCTTTTCTTCTGTGTCCACACTTGATCATGGAATTAGGTGAATTGAAGTGTATACTGATACTAATATGAAGTGTACCTAACTACAGAAATTCAGGATATACATTCAAAATTGGCATTATACACCAATTTTCAAAACCGTATTCAATTTCAATTGTTCACATTGGATCAAGTAATAATCCACCAAGTTGTAAAACACCGAATTGGGATGCCAACACTAAGCCAAGTACAGCTGGGTTGAAAAAAACAAAAAAAAACTGTACGGGATAAAAAAAACAAAAAAAGACTGCCCCAATATTTGGGTCAGTTTGAATTCACTTTTCCAAGTTGTTTTGCACAAACAAAAACTCAGATGAAAAATTGGTTGTTTTGAATTAAAAACTCAGAACGTTAAGTCAAATTGACTCAAGTATTGACCCAATAATTTGGTTATTTTTCACCCAGCTGTTTTTAGAGTTGTAGAATGTCAAAATACTGTTTGATTGACCTTTTGAACACAATTGTATTTTCAGCAGTGGTCATATTTCAGGGAAAGCCTGATTAGAAAACAATTAGAACATACAATAATAGTTTTTAACACTTTGTTAACTTTGTTTTTTTCCGGGGGTAGCTCGGTGGGAGAGTGGTTAGTCCGTCTCACAGTTCAGAATGCCGAGTTCAATTCCAGCTCCCCGTGTGCCTGTGTGGAGTTTCCATATTCACTTTTCTGGCCGTGTGGGTTCTCTTTGGGCTCTCCGGCTTCCTCCCACACTAAACCAACATGCATGGCAGGTGTATTGGACACTCTAAATTGTCCTGAGGTGTGATTGAGTGTGTAAATGGTTGTTTCTCCCTGTGTGCCATGCAATTGGCTGGCAACCGGGTCAGCGTGTCCCCCACCTACTGCTCGTAGACAGCTGGGGTAGGCACCAGTAAGCTGGTGACTCTACTGAGGACAAGCAGCTAGAGAAAATGGATGGATGAACGTTGTTTAACAGCTGACTTACAGTCGCTAGTCTTATGCATGGTAATTATATTGAACTGTTTAAATACACTTAGAGTGCACTGAAATGACATCAAGTTACCATAAACCAGGCATGTCCAAACCCGGTCCTTGAGGGCCACCTATCCTGCATGTTTTTGATGTTTCCGTCGTCCAATGTAGCCAATTCAAATGATCAGGTTTGTTGTCAGGCTTCCGCTGAGCTTGCTGATGAGCTGATCATTTGAATCAGGTGTGGTAGGAGGACAGAAACCTCCGAAACATGCCGGAAAGGCGGCCCTCGAGGACTGGGTTTGGACATGCCTGCCATAAACCTTACCATGACCTATTACTTTGTGAACTTCTCCAGTTATCCAAGTGCCTACAAGGTGATCAATACACCGGATTAGCTAATTAATTAATGAGCCTTTTGCTGTTTCACGGCAGCTGCAGGTCCATGTGAACTTTAATTTGTTGGTCTTAAACAAATTTTGTTTGTTAAACAAACCAATCACAAAGTAATATTAGTGAGAAGCATGTGACTAACTTCAGTAACTGAATAAGAAAAAACAAAAAAGACAGGTGAACTACCTTTGTTGATACCATGTTAAAATTAGTGAAGTGTCTTGCCGAATGTATCCATTTTTTCTTTTTTCTTTAGAACCACCTGACTCATAAAGATGTTATTCCTTCTTTTCTTGTAAAGTCTCAAAGTTGGATGACATTTCTACATTGAAGAGGACCAACTCATATCTATTAAAAATACCCATTTTAATATAACCTTAAAGAATGAGGTTTGTCCAGATGGCATCCCGGCACCATAGAATGAAGATCGGAAGCTTGTGCGCCTTATTTTGCAACAAATGCACACGTGTTTTTCTGAGGGGTGTTCAAGTCGGACATCACTGAAGGCGTAAGTGTGAAACGCAGGGACCTCCACTGATATGCATACAGGCCATTGTGATGTTTCAACTCCTGGTGTTTTTACCCAATATAATAACAAAAAAAAAAAAGAGTAATGTTATGAGTAAACTCCCTCAACTTATCTTTACATATAAATTCAGTACCATAGTGAACAGTTGTCTTGAAAGCTGAGGAGAAATCGTATATTGTTATATTGTCATCCACTAGGCATTTGTAAAAAACACCACTCAATGAAGGAGCAAAGACACCAAAACAGTTTTACTTGCGCAAGGAGTACTGAATGGCTCCAACCAGTGAATAGTCTTGCCTGTCGTTCTGCAGTCCTCTGTTCCACCTTGCTTTTTATTCAACACTATCACATGCCAAATTGGAACATATTTGCTTAGTCTTTTATTTTGCCCGCTTATTAGCTCCAACCACTCCTCTTCATGCGTCTCTTTTGGCAGAGGTCTGGCGTCATCCTCCAGTTAGGGATCTTGATTAGGGCCCAAAAGCCCTTGGCATAGCTGCAAAATTTCACCCTACCCAAACCTTCTTCCACCACAAGTTTCTTCTATTATGTTTAACAAATTGTACAGTCTCTCGCTGCAAACCGCTTCAATATGGTTGAGCAAATGTTCAATAAATATAAAATTCTTCCAGAGGCACAGCCTATTAATTTGTGTCCACTATGATGGACTTTTGTTATTATTCATCGATCAATTATCCTAAATGCACATCCATATGAGTGTCGTGGGCATGCTGAAGCCTTTGTCAGCTGTCTCCTGGAAGATGGCAGGGCAAGCCCTGAGGGTACACAGAGATTAATAACTATTCATACTCACAATCACACCTACGGACAATTCAGAATTTTCAGTTAACCTACTATGCACGTTTTTGGTGTGTGGGAGGAAACAGGCACACCTGTAAGAAAATCCACACAGGCATGAGGAGAACATGCAAACTCAAGAAGGAAACACACCACATACTAATGAGTCAATCACTGTGCCACCTATTCTTATTGATTAGGATAATCAATTTGATGTTCCAGGTCTTTTTGCACATTACTTCTGATGGTTGTGATATATCTTCACAAAATTTGTGAACCATTCCCAAAAATAATTTACAAATAATGCTTGCTGATCTATAATAAATTCTCATGCTCCTCAGCAATGACAATACACTACTGAACAGGTTATGTTGCAGCTTTATTGGTCCTATTAAGTACAACTGAGTTTTATTTGTGCATAAAGTCATAATTTTGACACCCACCACCTTCCCTCATCCCCACAACTGGCTTGCAACTTTTAACAATTACAGTACTGTAGTTATACTCAACCAGACACTCATGGGACATCTCAAAAGCAACCTAGAAGCAGACTTTTGCTCGCCTCTGTTTACTTTGGACATATGTTGTGTGGAACTCTGCAGGCAAGACTGAATAGAATAGGATTATGGACACATAAATGGGGTCTGGTCTTTTGAAATTAAAAACCCAGTCAAGGATTCTCGCTCATAAATCACAAAAGCACATCAACGTTAAAATGTCATCAGTCCATAAATCAACCGGTTAGATTTTCTCTATGTATGAAAAGACTGTCTAAGAAAATAAAAGACACCATTATATGTCATAAACTTAAAAAGCTTGGCGAGAGAAATGAACTATTTGTCACTGCCATCAAGCAGTGCGTTTTGATTCATTTTAGTGGATATTTTGACTCATTTCCATTGTAATTTTAAATGTCTGATCTTCCCTGCCCTATATTTGTAAAACCATATTATATTGCAGTTGGTTTGTCTCGGGTGGAGTTCTAGCATACATGCTGATGCATACAGTAGGCTATACACTGTTGATATGTTGAAAGTTGCATTAATATTGTTGTGTCTTACTGGTTACGAAAAAGACTGCATCTCTTTGGGGTGAAGCATTTAACGAACTGAGGCATGGTATCTATTAGAGTGGAGGCCACAATGTGAGGAAAAAGTGGGGGTCCTCGTTTTACGATGGAGTTCCGTTTCTGCTGTGGCAACGTAACCTGAATTTGTACTTAAATCAGAATGTGTTGTGAAAAAACAAAAATTGTAACTTCAAAATGTTGATACTTAATTGATACCAGTGTTCCTCAACCTTTTTTTTTATATGATTTAACTATCTATTAAATATGTTTTCTACCAAGTACCCTGTAACCAGTACAAAATATTGTTGGGTCATGAAAAAAAAAAAAGACTAAAAACTAAATGATGTGCCTCCATGTCTGATTTATTAAAGCTTGGAGCTACATTTGTTGTGGTATATGTTGGCATTTTATTTTCTGCAACTCCAGAAGATAGATTGTATAACATCGTCTGTTATATTTTTTGGCTTGTTTGTCAAAAACGTGCGTCAATAAAAACAATACGCATCCATAAAAATAAAGGCATACAACATTTTGCAAAGGAGTCGCTAACACAACTTCGGGAATACATTTCTCAATTTTTCTCAATTAACTTGATCTTAAGTTGAAAGAAAAAAAACATTACTGTTCCTGTCACTGCATAAAATATAACAAACATTACATTTGATTTGTTGATGCTAGCAGAAACCACCTAATGTGCCTTCGTGTACACGCAGGGGTATTCGTAACCCCACTTGAGAAAAACAGCCACCAGCCTTCTATACGCTCGGAGGTAATTTCTTGCTTAAAAATGAGGCCTTACACATTGATAGTTACTGTGTGCTTGTATCTCGTTACATGAGATAAATATCCTCAAGACCAAATGATCACCCAAATACAATCAGTGGTGGGACTTAATTTCCCCTAAGCAATTTATGACTGCATATAGTGAATACACACTGACGACACAAAATGCTAATTATATACTATGCACTCAATCAGGAATAATGCTATTCATATAAGACATATGTTTTTCATGAAGTTGAATCTTAAGGAATGTGAACTGAGGTGAGAAGCCGCTATGATTTGTGAGGTGTGTGTAGCGGAAGGACAACAGGGGGATGGGGAGCTTCCAAGGGGATTTTCCCCCCCGCTACAGCAACGATGCTCTCAACATGTCTACCCCACTTCTTTCTTTCACAGCTTTACACCTACTTAAGCTGCCATGTGTTTTAAGTGCCCATACCTAGTAGCTAGAATAGGCGTTTTTCCACATTGATTGCACAGGCACGGTTTTATGCAAGGATTGCTTGACAGCTTCAACGTATATCGCCAAATATCTACACCATTCCCAGACTTTGAGGCCAAACCTAATCCCCACAGTGCGACCCCTGACACATGGGTCCCAGCCCATTTTGAGCTCATATAGGATGAGGCAATGTGGAACCTGGGGAGGTTAGCAGTAAGCAGACACTAGTTGAAGGAGCGAGGACAGGCTCTTTCAGTCTTTTGTGTCTATTTGCCTCTCTCTCTCAAAGAGACATGAAGAAAAGGCTTTCCCTTGCTGACAGAATTAGTTGGATTGGGACCCTGTCCTCCCTTTCAATCTCTCCCAGATGGTCAACACTTTGGACCGCACAGAGCGGACGAGAGCTCGAGTGAGGGAGAGCGGTTGTGATGCTGATGATAAGATCTGTCCTGCTTCAACCCATGACCCAAGACGTGGTACTGCATAGGCCCTCTGAGCATAAGGGATATCAAGTTTTCTATAGCCGCTTATCCTCACTACGGTCGCTGGCTTGCTGGTGCCTATCCCAGCTGTCTACGAGCAGTTGGCAGGGGACACTCTGAACTGGTTGCCAGTCAAGTGAAGGGCACTCATGGATGAACAAGCATTCACGCACCCAATCACACCTAAGGACAACTTGAGTGTCCAATATACCAGGCAAGCAAGTTTTTGGAATGTAGGATGAAGCTGGAGCACCCGGAGAGAACCCATTGGGGCACGGAGAGAACATGCAAACTCCACACAGTGAGGCCAGAGTGACCTGGAATTAAACTCGGGACTATGAACATGAGCAGAAGTGCGAACCATGCTTCCGCTGTCGCAAAATCAAAATGAAATGACTCTAGTCAAAAGTAAAACTCTGAGAAAACTTTGTCAAACAAACATTATAGAAAAGTAGTTCATCCAATTTCTGTACTACGCATTCTATTCAATGTTCCATTGAGCAGAAGCTTAGCATCGAACAACAGACTTCCAAATGACAGTCACTCAATCACTGGGCATGTGTTATATAGAGACAGACAAACTATCTTGATCACATTCACACCATTACTGATTGGAAACTGAACCTACAAAGTCTGCACACATTTTGTCCATCCATCCATCCATCCAACTTAACCACTTAACCTCATAAAGGTTAAGAACTTGTTGCCAGCCAATTGATGCAATGTTTTATTATTTATTTTACACATTTCCATCCAGATTTATCAATGACATCACTAAGTTATACAGTACTGTACGTATGTGCATATCATTTTTAGCTAACGTACACCCCTTTGTCTCTGTTGTTCTACTTTGCAGGTCATAACGTGTCACACATGTTCAATGGGAGACAGAGTTGGACAGCAGGCATGTCAGTCAAGTACAGTCGCAATTTTACTCAGAAGCCATGCTCTTGTAAAACTTGAAAAATGTAGCTTGCCACTCTTACTTAATTAAGGCATGCCTCCAAAATGTATGGTACTAAATGTCAGCAAATGTTGTTTCAAAACCTCTGTGGACCTTTCAGCATTAAGGGTGCCTTCAAGTTACCCTTGCTTCACACTCTCACAACTTTGAGCTGACAATCAGACATCACATCCATGATTTCTCAAAACAAAAAGGACTTGTCCGACCACAGCACGCATTTTCACTTTGATCAGTCCATCTCAATTTGGGCCCAGAGAAGCTGACAGCATTTCTAGGAGTTTTCACTTGGATTTGTTGCTTTGATTACTAACTGCGTCCTGTTTACTAACAATGGTTTCCTCAAGTGTTCTTGAGCTCATGCAATATCTTTTACACAATAATGTGTAACACAGTAATGATTTTTGGAATGACACTTACATACAATAGAGATTGCTCCAAATCATTAAAAAATATTGATGGTTTTGCATCATAGATTATCAAATTGCTGAATTGTACATTTTTTAAATGTGTCCAAACTGCTTCAAAAGATTTGCATCAAAATTTCAAGAACCAGTGTTTTACTTATTTATTTTTTATATATTTGACTGGCCATGTATTTGTAATGCATTCATAATTTCCAACAGTTTGGATTTATTGTTGTGATAAACATTTCAGCTTACCCATTGAAACATTTCTTCACAGACATGCCCTGTGAAAGGATATTTTAACAGGGAAAACTAGAGAGGTTACCATAATTAAGTGGTTAAATGTGAGGAAAACATAGAGCTTGGTTGTGCATCTTTTCTTGAAGGTCATGTCAACAGCTGCTTTTATGTTTACAGTATAATTCCACCTTTTATACAGACATGCTCTCATGTCCCTGGCATTTGATGCTAACACACAACCTTTGGTGTCTGCTTGTGACACACCTGGCCTTCCATGACCCCAGTGTAAACCCATTTGTGGCAATATGCCTCAGGCTTTCATTCAGGAGCCACACGGAGCAGATGAGAGCTTGGTTTTGTCAACAAGACACCAGACTTTGCACTAGAAAATGATGGGTGAGTTCCAGGTCCGCTTGTGAATTATTTGCGGTAGGAATTACTTGAATTACTTGCCACAATATCTTTTTTACAATGTTTTGTATTAATAGCACATTTTTAGGAAAATAAAGATTAACTTTATGTTCTGTTTTTGGTCAGCAGTGATTTTCAACTTGGAACCCCGCCATGGATGTCATTTTCTCATTACTCTTCCTTATTGTTCAGTCATAACTCCGACCTGAAGCGATCTTGTCATCAGCTCTTTTGCAACTTCCCGGTTCACCAAACTTTCATATTTTCTCCATTTGTGTGGTTGAATAATCCTTCTGAGACTTGTGGCAATTACTTAAGTCTTCATTTGTTCTCAAAAAACTACTCTGATAGCAGATATCATTTTATATAGTAGATTGATTTACTGACTGAACAGTTGGAAATCTGTCTTGGCAGCGATCGGTCCAAATTACCATAGCTTTCCCAAAGTTGTGTTTAATCAATGTTAAGTCATGATTTATCCTGCCTGTTTTCAATGTCTCCCTCTTCCAAAACAACTGATTCAAATGATTATTATTTGGCTTCCACAGAACTTGCTGCTGACCTGAGCATTTGGATCAGGTGTGATTGAGAGAGGGAGACATCTAAGACAGGCAGGATACAGAGAAAGTATGTCGAATTCTTTTATTGGCAGGCAGGAGGCTTAGATGAAAACCAAAGCAAAGGTTTATAGATGTATAGCATACATTTCTCTCTGGTTCTGCATGAGGAGATAGAAAACTGCTGCTAAGAGCAGGGGGAGATCTTTTCTGGTGAGAGACCCCAAAGAATATTCTACAGTATTTGATCCATTATCTTTATCATAAAACCCTTGGACTCTTGAGAAAAATAGCGCCCCCCCATCTTTACATTGGCACATGTAAATTATTTAATGCTGCAGACAAGATTTCCAACTCCAAACCCTTGTTTGCTGTAGCTACCCTAAATTACCAGTAAAAACAGTTATTTCATTTTAGTTTATTTCATATTTTATTTACTAACTAAATTTGTGCTTAATCCATACTTCAGGTTGGACACAGTCATAAGACTCAGCCCAACGATGTACTTTGTCAAGTAAATTGAATCCAGCGCGCAATCTTGTTCTACTTTCCATGACGGAGCAGAGGGACTTAAATGCAATGTTGGGTGTTAGCGTGCCTGTATGTTTCCAGGCTAACAGGATTGTGACCACTCCACCCTATGAGTAAAATGCTCAATTAGTCCAACGAAAGTCTGGTTCATATCACACAAAACATTTGTAATTGTGTACGAGTTAGCAGAGTTGATTTCTAAACAGCTCAATCAAGTGGCACTCTATAATTGTTGTTATTTCTCTGTGATCTGGTTGAAATACCAGACCCTGAACATTATTCGATGTCTCTGTTCATCACTCTAGCAGATAAATACTACCTATTTAAATTGTGCAACAGGCATCATAAAAAAGAATTCCAAGTTTTCCTCACAAAGGGTGATTGCAGGCCTTTGATGTTAGTTGGATTGTGTCTGACAGCCCAAAAGCTCTCCAAACCTTACCTTTAAGACATCTGTACATCTGTCCCAGAACACCCCAAGGCTCTCACCCAATCATATTGTGTGCTCTTTGTTGATTCAAAAGGATCGGGGTTCTGCTCTTAATCACATGTCCTCTTTTATCAGCTCCCTGTCTTATTAAAGCATCTCATGGCTGTATTTAGGAGCTATAAATCATATTTTGTAATATAGCTGGATAGAGGGATGCTCAGGAATGTACTTGCAAGCCCCGCAAAGGCAAAGACATCTTGCTTTCATCCGTTCGGACACTGAGCCAGTTAGGAGGGAAACAAGGGTGGATGGAGCAATCCTCTGAACAGCTGCCGGCATCGCGAGATTGCATGATTGTCATATTGTTATGGATAGTACTGTATATCTTGTCACACCGTGGATTCTTACACATTCATAATGTGTACCTCTTATGCTGGGCTGTGTCAAAACAGTGAGCAAAAATTTGACTATGGGCTGACTACTCGACTCAAATATTCCACAAAGATGAGTTTATATTACTTTATATTGAGTAGGGGAGACCGAGGCTCGTTGTCACATGGGTAAGTTGTCACATTTCCATTATCTTCTCCATCAGAGAGAGCAACAAAAAAGTGGAGTACTAGTTTTCTGCCGTTTCAGGATCAAGAGGTACTGTATGTACTCTCTGAAAAGACAATAACACATTGTGAGCCAAGGTTTGCACCTTTTAAGTATTTTGCTCTACCCAGAGTAAAACACAGCAACTTGGTATATTTCAAAATCAGCTTCTTACAGGTAAAATTCTTAACAGTATCATTGTGGATATGTTACAGGAAAGATTAAGGGATCTGCTGGTACTTCAGTCATTATTCTGTTTTAATCCAACTTTAAGATAGAAATAGATTTAGCAAATATGTGTCACGATGTGGCATGCCGATTAGAGGAGTGCGGGATGCGGAACAGGCGGGACACAAAAAATGCAGGGCAGACAGGGGTAGGCTTACGTGGGGGTGATTTAATGACAAAAAAGGGCTGGGTTGAAAAACGAAAAATACAAGTTGCAAACCAAATCGCAAAACTGAAACTACCGAAGGACAACAAGGGACGGGAGGCAGCACGGGAGTGACCGGTACCAGGAGCGTGAGACGAGGCAGCGGGGGAACGACGAACAATGACCCGACAAGGGACGCGGCAAAACACTGGGGTTTAAGTACTAACAGAACTAATTAAGACGCAAGACACCTGGGGACAACAATGGGCGGGGAAACTTACTGGAGGGAACACGCGGGCGACAGGTGAGGTTAATTAGTGATGGCACACGAGGGGAACACCGAGGACCTATAACTGAAACTATACAACCCAAACCCCACAACAAAAAACAGATCATGACAAATATGATAGTTTGGGGCAAGTTGTCACAGCCACTTTGGGGTAAATTTTCCCAGGTTTCGAAAGAAAGGCAAGACAAATAAATCCAAAATAATAACAAACCAACTCACAGGAAAAAAAAAGAACAGAAAAACTTCAGACCAGCCATCGCCAGAAAACGAGGAACCCCTATGCCTGCTATAAGTAGCGTCATTTGGCAACAGCAGATCAGGAGAAATGCGGTTGCAGTGCATCGTATGCAAAGGATGGGCCCATGAAGAACGCACTCCTTGCATAGCAACCTATATACGCCAAAACTGGGATTCAGATGAGTCTGACTAATGACTATATTAAAATAAGTAGTACAATAAACATTTGATGCAGCCTGGACATTTAGTGGATCTTGCAGTTTTTGTGTGAACATAATTTGTTCAATGGCTATGTTCAGGACGTGTTAAATGGCATTTTCAAAGTCAATGATAATGTTAAATTTGACCAATGTTTATTTTCAAGTACGAAAACAAAACAATAATTTTGCCCTTGTTTTATTGGTTGCAACATCCAATGTGACAATTTACCCCATGTAGTATGACAACTTACCCTATGTTGGGGCAAGTAGTCACATGTTCACCTTCCCTATTTGAGGGCTTATAACTTTTAACTGACACTTAAAAACAAAGAACAACAAAATGGCATGAATATAAAATATGTACCTAATACTTTGGTCTTTTATCTAGTACTACGCCTCTTGTTTATCCATGATTGATTCAAAGAAGTATATCAAAGTGTAAAAAGTGTGACAACTAGCCCCATTCTCCCCTACAATAAATACCGTATTTTTTCAAGTACAAGTTATCTCAATTTGATCCTCGCTTTTACTACAATTTGGGTGAATTTGACAAAAATCAGAGACTTTAGTTGTTACATATATTATTGCTGTTCAATTGCAACACATCTTGGTGTGTGTTATTAAAATGACAATTACTTTTAGAAGCATTTCAACATTGGCGCAACATACGGTACCTGACTGACAGCGGATGCAGGAGCGCCAGTCTACTGCCTTGCTTCCTCCTTGCCTTCATCACCTGACTTCAGCTGGCCATCGTCTTTCAGTACCAGCAGAACATTCAAGTTAGTCAATAGTAAAAGACGGGCAATGTACGGTACGTTCCTTTTGTAGTATAGTTTATTTTCCTTTTCATACTCAATGCATCAAAGTTAGTTGAAAGAATGAACTGCACAGCTTCATTTTCTATGATAAACAGGCAAGGGTTTTTGCGATATTAGCGATAAGCAAATTTATATGTCTAGTCAAAACCTCTTTGGCTCGCACACCAGCAGAGGGATGAGATCCTGCTGGAGGTGTTCAGGTATCATAGGGTCTTGTTCACTGAACAAGGGAGCATGGAATGGGATATCAACAGATGGATTAGTTTAGTGCAGGGATAGGCAGCTCCGGTCCTCAAGAGCCATCATCCTCATGTTTTTCATGTCTCTCTCCAACAACACACCACATTCAAATCAGATCAGCAAGCTCTGCAGAATCTTGATAATGATCCTGTTCATTTGAATCAGATGTGTTATAGAAGGGAGACATTGAATACATGCAGGATAGCGGCTCTTGCCTACTCCTTAGTATGTATCTGCAATGTTGAAGAGGGAGGTGAGTCGAGAATCAAAACTTTCAATTTATCAGTCAACCGACATTCCTACACTCACCTATAGAATAAGCTGTGGGTTATGACCAAAGGAATAAGATCCTACATGCAAGCGATAGAAATTAGTAATCTCTGTAAATTATCTGGGTGCTCACTCTGAGATAGGGTGAGAAGTACAGCTGCTACTCCTCTCCATTAAGGATGACTCCCTGTTGAGGTATTCAAGGCAGGAACCCACTAGGAGCATGCCCCGGGGACAGCCTAGAATACACTGGAGAGACCATCTCCCTGCTGGTTTAGGAATGCCATAGGGTCCCCCAGGACAAGCGGGACAAAATGGTTAGGGAGAGGCCTTTCCTGCTGAAACGGCTGTCCCTGTGACCCGACCTTCGGCAAACGAAAAAAAATAATGATGATTGCATAGAAAAAAAAGTCATCCATCAGGGATGACTCGAAGATGACTTGATCTGAAATCTGAAGTCCTGCAAATCCTAAAGTAGATTACATGTCACATTTGGTATCGAGGTGAAGACACATGCAGGTACTATGGAGGTAGATGCAAACATGGGTACAAAAATGTAAGTTACACAAACATAATTATTATCCTAGAGAACAATGCAAACGCGTTTTTGAAATTCTCTAAATCGTAGCTTTTACAGTTAATTAAGCCCCAAAGCAATCAGGTTCAAAGTACCTTAGAACCTTATGAGCATAACCTGATTTGGCATAGCAAGGATCATGAGAACAAACAAAACAGCAACCACAACACAGGACCTGTCACGGACAATGAACCGGCAAGGACAGAAAGAAGCCAGAAAACTTAAACATAAACCAAACGATAGAACAATGAGGTACTTCTTGACAAGACATGAAGGACTGGAAGAAAATTCTTGGTTAACACAGGAGGTTGGGTTGACAAGAACATATTCAAGACCCAATCGGACTTAATGAGAGACATTGCGAAATCAACACAAGGAAAACATCACAAACCTAAAAGCTAATTGAAACCAAAATCAACAAATACCATGACACAACAATTTGTATTGTTTGCCAGCGACCTCACAGATTTAAATGGAACATGATCGGTAGGGATTTGAGTGTTTTTTTTTTTTTTTTCTGTTACATTTTTGTGAATAATGACACCATCAATGGCTCACTCTGTAAACTGTAGTATAATAGCTGTATTCCCACTACACAGTACAGACTCTACTCATCTTAGTTTTCTCTGCCTGCCTACTCATCTATAATTGCACGGTCCAGAGGTTAAGGCAAGGTAAGCTATGTTAATGTTGTGTCTTTTCTTGTCACCTCAAGCCGTGTATCCTCAAAAGTTGTGATGTGGTGATGATGATTCCTATAACCAATGGGCAACAAGCATCAACTTCATCGCAACCATATAGGCTGCACACATGCAGGCCCAGCTGAGCAGGTTTATTTTTTATTACATTATAAGGGTGACATTTAATCTTAACAGAGCAGACCACATCCAATTCAACCAAAACCTGAGCATAAAAAGATTGGTTTTTCTGTGTTTGTGTGCGGGGTCTGTCACATATATAAAAAAATAAATAATAATTTTGAGATTTAAAAATCCTTGAATGGACCAGTCCTTGGATGCCTGGCATCTGTATTTGGGGGGGCAGAGCCCTTCACACAATTAGAAGAAATGTGTTTCAAAAATACAGGAAGAAAAGACCTCGTTTGAGCAGTTTACCCACATGCCTGTTTTAACAGATGTGTTTTAGCTGCCTTGAGAAAAGAATCCATAGAATCAGCAGAATTTAGAAGTAAATGTAGAGCATTCCGCACTTTAGGCACTTCAGTCTCCAAGCCATCCGATGACTGGGGTCAAAGTAGGTCAGTCAGGTATTCACAAACTTGCAATGCTGTAGTGAACAGTATATAGGGCTGAAAAGTGTGTACTGTGTGTATGATGTAATGTGAATGCTGGATTTACACTAAATTTCTGTCTGATTTGAACCAATGCCTGTGTCCAATTTCATGTCCATTGACATCAATTGTCAAGTAACCAATATCTAGTATCTCAGTGTTCATTTTTAATGAACATCTAAAACAAGAGTCAAGACAAACAGTGATTCACATGAGGATCCTCCCATCAGGGGTTGCAACAGCCAATTAATTTTAGTATATACTTTCGGGTTAGGATTCATTACAGCACTTTTCCTCCTGGTGTTTTCTTTCTTTTTTTTTTTTTTTAACCCTAACCCTTTTACAACAATGCCCTTCCCAACACAACCCACCTTTTAACAATTGGACCAGCGTTTAAGTGCAAAACAGCAAAAGAGTCAGAGGTCAGTATAGCATCTCCATTTAGCTCTCAGATGTTTCCAGTTCAATTGTTAACCCTATTGGTCTTGGTTTGCAAAGCAAGGGTCTAGTTATCTTTGCCTATCATATTCTCTCATTCAAGGATTCTCAAACTTTTTGGAGTCATGGACCCCTTTTTGATACCAAATTTTCCAAGGACACCCCCGAATGCAAATGTTAGTGGAAAGAAAACAGACGAAAAAAAATAATTTAAGACAAACATACTGTAGTTGCACTTTTTCTAAAGCAACATATTTGACAAGTATGTTTGTTACTTTTCAGCTATACTGAAGTTTAGAAAATAAAAAGTGGCAAATTTCATGCCTTCTAATAACAAACTCGGTCAATTTCCCCCAAAAAGGTTGCTGCCCATTGTTTAGTCAAAAACAGCATAAAAAAATAAAATGCCGCTTTAGCTTTGCTGGCTTCATTGCCTCGTAAGCAAGCAATTTAATTATTACATTTTGAAAAATATAATAAACTGGTAGGGCAGCTCGTGGCGCAGTAAATACCATGTCCACCTCGCTCCGGCTTTTCTGTGTAGCGTTTACATGTTCTCCCCGAGCCCGCGTGGGTTCTCTCCAGGCACTCCGGCTTCCTCCTACATTCTAAAAACATTCATGACAGTGTATTGGACAACCGAAGTTGTCCTTAGAAGTGATAGGGTGCATGAATGTTTGCTCGTCTCTCTGTGCCTTGCAATTAGCTGGCAACCATTTTCAGGGAGTCCTCGTCTACTGCCTGAAGGCAACCGGGATAGGCATCAGCAGGCCTGCGACCCTTCTAAGGATAAGCAGCTCTAGAAAATGAATGGATGTATATTAAACTCGTTGAATTTATTGCTTTATTGAATAGTCATGGCCACTTTTACAATATAAAATAAAACAAAATGAACACACAGGTGCATATATATATATATATATATATATATATATATATATATATATATATATATAATTATATATAATATATAATATATATAATTATATATAATATATAATATATATAATTATATATAATATATAATATATATAACCATATAATTTTTATTATTAATAACCTAATGTTCTGGCCTTCATAGATGTTACAATGGCAGATTAAATCAATCATACAACTGAATTACAAATGATATTCATTTCAATAAAACAGTAATTAGATGCAAACGAGTATGATTATCGATGCAAAACATTTGCATATGCTAACATTTACCAAAAGCAAATACAGAGCACTCATTTGCATATGCTATTTTTTTATCAAAAGGAAATACCTAGCACAAACAAAAATTCTAATGAGCTATATTTAGTACATCCAAGCCAACACTGTATAACATGATGAAAATGAATCCTAACGTTAGTTAGCATGTTGTCTAGAGTCACAAGTTGGACCAACAAGCGACTAATTTTGGCCATTTTAGTTTAAATGACAACATTCCAACAAAGAAAACACAACTAACAAACACTCATGGGCCAGATCACAAAGAGGAATAACACGTGCGCACAGACAACTGCTCCCACAAAAAGGCACTATTGTATTTTTTCTGAATTTATTCACGTTTTTGACAAAAGGATCATCTAAAAACAGCTGGTACTAAATCAATTTAGTAATTATTTACTTTAGGTAATTACTAACTTTTATACCTGAAGTTGAACTTTATTGATTTAATATTAACTCCTTTTAGCCCCACAAAAAAAACAAAAAAACATAAAAATAGTTGTTGCATTGAATGAGTGAATAAAAAAATATAGATGTGTGTTAGTTTCATTTCATTTTATTTTATTTTTTTATAAAATTTTGAACGTATTCTTGATGCTTCAACATAGCAAGCAATTCAACCAGTTCAATATATTGTTTTAAAATTTATTAATTTTGAAATTTGTGCAAGAGACCAACTTAATCCATGTCATCATCAAAGAGCTTGATTATTTAGTCACTATTTATGATTATTATTATTATTATTTTTTTTTTTTGTTTCCACAAACATTTTCAATGGTGGTCCTTGGGAAAATTTGCTTTCCAAAATGGATCCCTGATTCCACAAAGTTTAAAAAAACCCTGATTTGGACAACAATAAGTATGCAGGTAGCACAAACACTAATTGATTATCATGTCAACCTCATTTTTTAGACATTGATTGGGTGTTCACATTTGAGCTCCGGCCTCTGTGTGGCATGTGTGGCTTTTCTTTGGGTACCCCGTTTTTCCTGCAAAATCATTCTGTCAATTATAATTCATAGGCATGTATACGCTACTATGTGCCATGAATTTGACTGGTAACCAGTTAAGAATGTACCTTACCTCTCGCCCAAAATTTGTTAGGATATGCTCCAGCACACCCAAAACCCAGTGAAGATAGGCTATATGAATAGATGGATAGAAAAGTATTTCAATGGTCATCCTACATGCATTCATCAAAATAAAGCTAAGAACAAGTTTGACTGCATAGATCATCTATGTCTGGATACTGGTAACTTGTACTTTAACTGCACAGTGAACTGACGTTTGTCCGGTTATGCTGACATTTTGAGATCTTTTGAAGTCTCACCAGGTATGACCAGTTCTAGCGTGATGTCATGCAGAGCAATTTTTTTTATTATTTACCCCCAAAGGTAAATTTCCTCATTATACATAATACACAATGTCAATTGTTTTCCAGAAACTCCACGCGGTTCAGATGTTCAAATAACAGTGAGAGTGGGGCAACTATGGACCAACTACTGTACTCACTGGGAGGGCGGAAGAGCCATAAGACACCGTCAAGAGGCGACAGAAGGTATAAAAGTAACAACAGGGAATGATCATGCAAGATAATTCAGAAAAAAAAAGGCAAAGTATCAACAAACGGCAAAAATGTAAAATACAGGCTTAGCATAAAAAGTCACTGGGGTTCAACAAGGAGCTCGGGAACAACGTGGAATATTATGCAATAATCCGACAGCGTCTGACAGTCCCGGCCGCGCTTCAATAGTCTCCGGATCACCGATAGGAGACAGGTGCGTAGCCGGTGACACCGCCCTCCCAGGTTGGCTTCTAGCTGTCCTGTAATGCCCAAAAAGCCTGCAGGGGCACACCAAGAGCAGAAACCATAACATTAGGCACCCACAGAATTGCATATTCACAGATGTTTTTTTTTTTTGCAATAATTCAAATATTTTAGATTTTATTCCCAGATTTGTTTTTCCATTTCCCATTGTTTTTCCATAAATAAGAATTTATTTGAAAAGAAAGTTTTTTTTTTTTTCTAATGAAAATCAAGCCAGAGCCCAATCAGCATGTGGTCATGCACCACATGCAACTAGTTTTCCATCCCATTCCTATCTTTTTTTTTTTTCACAATCCAGTCATATTGTCAAAGACTTGAACCGCTGGGATGTATGGTAATTGCCTATGTGCTAGCTAAAAACCACTATGGTTAAGAGCAAAAGACTAATCCCTGCTGAACAAGAAGGAGCATATTATGACCATTGACCTTGGAGATCTGGCCAATATTACTTCACAATGCGAAATGTTTACTGTTCTAAGAAGCTTTGGTTGGACAGGTTCTTCAACCTTTTTCCCATGTAGGTTAAACCACACAACTAATGGTTGCTCAGAGGCCATAGGCCAACTGCATAGTACCAGCTAATGGTAGCAAATAATGTCAATCATGCCGAATGAGCAAGACTAAGTCATTCTCCTTATTGGAATTTGAGGAATGAAGTAACTGCAAGATGGATTTTCTCTGGAAAAAGCAGTCATCTAAACTTTGATGTCGTAATGTTCCATCCCTCCTCTCAATTTTAGTATTACATGTCGTGTTCACTGCTAAACTGATTTCTCAGATGTGTTACATTGTATTGGATTCTGTCCAAAGAAAACACACAAAAAGACAAGTCACGATTTCAGAAGGCAGAAAGCCTTTTATTAGTGGCTTAAACTAAGTGAGGCTTGTGCCACAATGGTGTGTACCTCATCCTCAGAGGCTTTATTGTCACCTTATGATCTGATTGGCCCTTGAGAGAATGTGGATGCTGTAATAGTGTCTAGCCTGTCTCATCCAAACATTTAAATAATAAAAAAAAAAAATGTCATCAGTGTCCTCTATCTCAATAGCTAAATGTCTTACTACATATTACCATGCTGTCTGGACACAGCCCTATCTATAATTAGGTGACAGAAAGCAACATGAATCACAACATCTGTGAGAGGCAAGTTTCAAAGCTGAGACAAAAAGTAAAACGAAACAATTGAGGGAAAGAGAGATACATTTGCGAGTCATTCTGGTCTTAAAGGCAACACATAATGTATCATGAAAATTGCACATTGTGGATCCTCTGAAGGTTTACTTCGTTTTTTATTTCAAAATACACATGAGAAGTAAAGTCACGGGAAAATACAGTGGTTTAAACACTTGCATGGGGATGAACTCCAGATAACTTGCGAGACTTATTAGTAATTACTTAGTAGTACTTATATTGATCTAGAATGATTTTGCAACTGTGCATTATCAAGGGTTAATGGCTTGAATCTCTAGACCTCTGTATGTCTTTGAGATCAGATGAATTTAAAGGTGTTTTCACACTTTAAACTGTTACTGTACTTATAACAGTAAAATAGTACTCATACAAAGAAGAAATAGGACCATAAATCTGTGTTTCTAACTGCACATATTATTTCTTAAACAAAGGTCTCATGATATCAGTTTATTCCTTCTTAATCTGGTCTCAGCCAGCACCTCCCAGCATGGCTCTTGCACCGTGTCAAACACCTCATTTGTCTTGTCTGAGCTTGGACACGCAAGCCCACATTTAGCTTATTTACTTTAAACTCACTTCGCTTCCTTGTTTGGGTCCCTATGTGGTGAGGACTCAGAGCTTTCTCATCCGCTCATAGGCACAGGTGGAAAGCAATGTGAAGAATCTCAGTGGGAATGTTTTCTCGAGTTGTTGACGTTCGCCATGTTGAGGTGTCATCCAGCTTTTCCTGTATTCTCACAATGCAGCGGCGCTACCCACGGACTTATGCCAGTGAACGCAGTTGTCCTCCTCCATGATGCCTGTAAGGCTGCTTTGTTTGGATGACATAAGGGGTCGCTTAAGTAGATAGGGATAGATCAAAATGTGGATAGTATCCACACCATAGACTTGTTAGAAGCTTTGGCACTAGCTTCATTATAATCATGAATAAAATCAAAGTCAATATGAATATTGGATTGATATTAGCATGATACAATCGAACCACTACATTTATTTTCACTCTAGTATGATGAAAACCGCAACAGCACATTTCATCTAACAGAAAACAGCAGTGGCCACTATGCTTGTACGTGTGTGCGTGTGTGCGTGTGTGTGTGTGTGTGTGTGTGTGTGTGTGTTTTATCCTTTCGTTAACAATCTGTGAACAACATACAACTCATACCACAGAAATGGAGCAGAAGAATGGCAGAGACAAAGAGGCTGTCGCCATATATTCCAGTCTAAATGGACAACAGCAAAATGTAACATGTATAAAGTTTGTTAAATTTAGTGGGTATGCCTCAAATTAATTCAAGTACATGAAAATGTACTTGGAGAAGAAAAATCATCGTCGCGCCACTGACAGTGGCAGAGAATAAGCAAGGTGTGGTTAAAGTATTTTCGGCATTTGCTAATATTAATTTTAAAAGTCAAACTGTCCATTTATTTTAGGTAATACAAACAATAAAAAGTATGTTGATACCTCAGTGTAATACATGAATCTGTTTAAATTATACTATGATATGTTATTCAAATGAATACAATTACTGGAGCTGAAACTACTGAATGTAATATGGCTCCAAATTTAGTTTTAGATGCGCTACATTCTTATTGATTTTTCAAACAGGACTGCTTTCTTACAATTTGTCCTGTGTTTGGACTATGCAAAAAAGGAAAAATGACAGGGACTTTGAAAAGTGATGAAAATATCTGTATTGATATTGGCATCACCCAAACTGGCCCATGTATAGCTCGGTAAAGCATGGAATCCAAAATTTGCTGCATCACACAGATCGAGTTGACAGATGCTGTCATGATTGTAAATAATGTAGACATTAGGATTGCCTAAATGCTTGGATTTCACAATGGATCCATTAAATGCATACTGTATGTATGTTAAGCAAATGGTTTATTAATGACATGGAGAATCTCAGGTCTTTAAAAAAAAAAATCTGTGGGAATATTCGCATAGCAACGTGTATTTTTGAAGTTTTAGGATTGTGTTTGTGCACTAGAAAGATTGAAGAAGCTCTAAAAAAAAAAAAGACACAATTGTGTATTCCTGCCTGCAACAGAATATTTTGATGTATTTTATCCTTGTGCATTTGTGTGCCGTATCTGATGTAATGTATAGTTGTCCTACAAAATGGTTTGACATTTATTAATTAAAGGTGGTTTGGTTCTGAATCTCTGAATCTCTTTATTGATGATAAGGTTACAGTCCAGGATAAAAAAACTAAGAGTTGTGCTATTATGCAAACTACTATTTTTTCTTAAGCACACTGCCCTAAGTTGTATATTATTCATACTTTATGAATCAAACCCCGTGATGAATTCATTTTTTATATGCTACAATAGTCATAACAGGGCCCCTGAAAAATTTCCTCATTTTTTACATCTTTGTTATAAAACAGAAGCACTCTATAACCATCACAAAGCAACTCAAAAGCAAGTATTTTTACAACCTGTAAGCATCAGTGACCAAATCTAAAAGATTGGTTGATTTTCTGTTGACCTGATTAGCAGTTGGTGGACGTGTCTGTGAGAGGCAGCCAAGTCTTTTGAACTCAGCAAGGTGCCGGAGAGAAAGAGAGTAATGAGCTTTAAGCTACAACGCTATGCCTCTTCCTGCCTCCGCTTTACCACCTTTCAAGTCCAAGCTTATTTTGTAGAGGAGGCTCAAAGCTATAAATCCTCACTCGTACGTTTTCGGGTTCAGCCTGCCAAGCTCTGAGAGGACTATTTAACATTAAGTGCCTCATTGGAATTTTTCACTTTTGCCAGTTTTAAGAGGAAAACCCAGACTTTCTCTGAGTCGTTTCAGAGGCCGAGAAGCCAATGTCATGGTACTTTTCTCTAACACCTATTTCCTACCTTTCCTCATTGTACCCACATGGGTGCCGTAACTACAAGGATGTGTGGCAGTGTGTTTACTCATGTGTTTTATGCATATGCGTGTGAGACTGTGTAGCATGCCAAATGGTATCCAAGGAGAAGCTAGTACTACAATTGGCCTCAGTTAAATTTGTCACTCCGAATTGACCTAAAAACAATTAAGTCATAGGGGCCATTATCTAAGTATAACCATCATAAAATATGTTCCTGCACTAGCGAAAGAAAACGAGGTAAAACTGTGGTCAAAGGAAATGAGGTAATAAGGATTGCACAGCTAGTCAACCTGTCTTGCTGCTGCGCTGCCTCGCTGACCTGAGGGGAGCCAGATGAACGTTTTCAGGGAGGGAAAGGAAAGGGTGGCCCGGGGTTGGGGGGGCGAGGGGAGTCTAGCGGGGGGATTTGAGCAAAGCATGCTCCCTAATCTTGCAGTCAGCCAAGCGATCTCATGATGTAGGGGGCTTAGCCACCGTACTGAAAGCAATCTAATGGCCAATGAGTAATCAACACTATTGCTTGTCTCCATTAATTTCCCTGCAGCCTAGTCTTTTCAAGCATGCAGGCAAATTCTCTGGAGCTTCGAAATGGGGAGAAGAGGGAGGAATGAAAAGACCCGCACAACATACGCAGAACACAGACATAAAAATATGCAACTGATTTAATTTTGGATGCAGCATCAACTTCCTCCCCTCAAAGTAACATAAGTTTGGGAGAGTCTGAGGAATTTTAAAGCTGTCACATGCTTGATTTATTCCTACAAAGGAGAATGTTTTGCATACTCGTAGCCCCTCCATTCGCTTTCTTAGGAATTACACCATAACCGTGCGTGACTATAATCGAGGGATCAACAGAAGGATAACAGCGCATGGAGTTATTGCTCAGACAAAAACATCCACTGCGACAAGGTTTTAAAAGCGCTCTTCATATGTTTGGCTGACATTTGTGATATTTCAGCTGTCCTGGCATGGGGTTCCTTGTGTGGCATGATGGAGCACAGCTGAAATAAAAGAAGTAATGAGAGGGAAGGGCTTATTTGATTAGATTTATGGAACACATTAAACAGCGTTTATCCTGCTGGAAGGTTGAGGTGGTTTGGCAGCTGAGGACGAAAATATCCCAGTTGTAAACTCATGGACGTTCCCACCCTGTTTGTAGCGATGGTTGGGTCCACCTCTCAGTTCCGAGAATGTGCCAAGATGGATGGGAACTGGACCCACGCTCAAAAAAAAAAACAAAAAAAAACCCTCAGTTGGGAATACATTATTTAAGAACCTCCAAAAGATACAAATTGCCGGAGAAAAGTGTTGGCTATCAAACTACTAGAATGGGTAAAAAGATTCTCTAGTCACAAGACCTAAGAAATGGGGCCCCGGGGGAGGGGAGCAAAGCCTGAGGACTACAATTGCAATATTAGCCTAACAAATGCAAGAAAATACCCAAAACGAGTCATCATTATGAAAATACATGTTGACAGCTATCACAGACCACTTAAAAAACATCAAATGAACTATGGCGATTTTACGATATTAAACCTTTAAATTTACACAGTAACTTATACTTAAGCTCAGTGAGTAAAGCCCCTATCCAATTGAAAAGTGAACGTTGATGGGTGTTGACAGAGGTAACGAACATGCATTCGGGTCATAGATTTGTCAGGCTTCAAGATGAATGGAGAGCCTGTTTGCGTAGGAAAACATATCGGGAGCACAATTAGTCGCAATCACCAGATCTGTGACAATCAGAGCCCATTCGTTTGCAACGGTGTCAAGAGTTGCATTCACATTCGCAGCCGTTTGGCTTTTGTGCTTCACACAAGTTTGCAAAACAAGACTGTGTTGCTCTTGGTATCCATGCGTCACATGTTAGTGCCGCTGGTCGTTTGGTTCAAGGCACTGGCGGCTTTTCTTACAATCTCTTGGTAAAAACTTTGGCATCAACTGTCTCGGTTGAGAACTTTCAGGATGGTATAGCATACCTTGGCTCTGCTGTCTGCATTGTTTTTCATCACACACATAAGCTCAAATATCTTTGCTTCCAGTGAGGACAGGGCCACTTGAATTTACTGCATCTTTTGTTTTTTGTGCAAACTGGCATGCAAACTTGACTTCCACAGCTGGCTGCAAATGGACATCATGATATAATTGTGCGTCCTACTTACGGAAGCTGACAGAAATCAGATTTGTTAACATTTTATTATTTTATACGATTCTTTGGTGAATGTATTTTTTCGTACTGCCCTTATATACAGGACGATGACATAATCTACACCAAGGGTGTGTTTACAGTATACATAAGGTCCAGCCATGTTAGCATGGGGTGAATACCGCTATAAGTTTGTTGAGTTTCTGTTTGATGTCGTGTAACTTGAAATGACGTTCAAGACAAGGGACTCTGGGTCATTCGATGACAACTTCAAACAGACGCGCTTGCTAGCTTGTCGGATTAAAAAACACCAATGCTGCGCATCATCAACTAATCTCTTATTTTCTTACTCTTTGATTACAATTTCAGCTTTTTGGGCTGCTGAGAAAAAAAAGGAAAAAAGAAAGACCTCAAGTTGGTTGACTTTGTATACATTAAAAAATGGACACTTCTGAGGAAAAATGAATTCCCTCTCTCTCTAAATCTCTTTCTAGGTATATATATTTATATACTGTATATCATGATGGCTATACCTAGTAGTACCTAGTCAAAGGTGTAAAAAGTTTTCATATGCTCATTTATCCAATATTCCCAAATTGAAAGATTTAATCTCACTTGAAAAACTTGTGGTTTAGAGTATTAGCTTTTAGCACCGTATAGGTTTTCTTCATGTGTTCTTTATGCACCGGTAATGTTTTAACTAGAACAGAACTTGAAGTTTTAGATGGAGATAACAGGGTTCAAAGTTGATTGTTCCACCAAAGTCAATGGCGGCTTCCATCTTTCAAGGAGATAAATAGTGGTGAAAGCAGAAGCCATCTAACCGCTGTCAAAACCGCCATCCATCACTCGACATTTTAACCAAGGCCACAATGAAAGACAGCCAATTACTTGGGCCAGTGGATGAAATAAATACGTCCTCACATTAGGGCCCATTATCAGGCCTCTCGCCCTCATTTCTCTCTCTGGTCTGCAGAGGGACTGAACGCAAGCTTGGCACTGCACCATTATGTCCGTCTGAGATCTACCAAACTATGGTCCTGTGTTGAGAGGTATCCATTCATGTGACCACTGTAGAGGACTATAGACACACTGTGCAAAAGCCTGACGTACTCAGAACAGCAAGGGCACAATTACAAAAAGTATGTATCCCTTCTGCAATAGTCTGAGGTGTTCAGTAACAAGCACTTTCACAGTTCCAAACGCTTCAGGGAAACCTGTCATAATGCTCAACCCGCCTTGTGATCTTGTTTAATTAATACCGTTAAGCAACCTCCAGACAGAAATTGGAAATGCTCCATAAGCTGCCTTCATTTTATCTTCATTTTATACTTCATCAAGCGAGCAAGTAACCATCAGTGCTACTTAACTCCTTTTCTGTCCCATAGATCTGTTTTACTTGATTCCAGGTGTTCAGAATTTACACGCCTCTATTTTATTTTCTCCTGAACAATAAACTCTAAGGGGCTCAAGTAAAGAGGGACAAGCAAAAAAAAGGGGGCTGAGGGTGAAGGAGCCTTTAGTGGTGGATGGAACAGAGGGTGAGGAAGAGGGGCTCTGTTTATTAGACAGCAAATAGCCAGCCAGTGAGTTTATGATGTGGAAGGTCATTGTTGGTTAATAAGTGGCCACATGAGTGCAGGCAGGTGCTGTGTTAACACCTCCTCTTAACTCGTCTTTCCAGAAGAGGCCATTCATCGGCCCAGTGTTAATGAAGGCTATATAATTAATAGGTGGATGGTGGAGAAAACCCCTTCCCAATTTATCAATACAGGCCTGTTTGAAGAGCAGGCATAAGATGGAACAGCAGGTTTCAAGAAGGGGCTCTCAGTTGGGGAGTGGGAGCTTTTTAAGAGACTATAGGCGGGTCACCGGGCGAGGGACTGCGAACCCTTCACTTCCAAGCTTTGTTCAGGTGTGTTAAGCCAATGTATCTGAATGTTTGCTCCTGTGTTTGCATAAAAGGCAGCGGCTACCACATTGGAAGCCTATAGCCACAAAGGCTTTATAAATTGTACATAATTGTATATTATGGGGACATCTTCGGTGACTTTCAATTCGTTGCCATGAAGGAAAATGGCGGTTCAAATAATTTAACCTTTTTTATTTTTATGCTGCGAGAATAGCTCAAAAGTTGTTTTTGTTCCTTTTTTTGGGGGGGAGGGGGCTCTGCGTTCTATTCCTCTCCTGCACCTTATCTCCACAAATGGAGTGTTGACTTTTTGTTCTTCAAAGGAGGAATACTGTCAGGCTGTTGCTAATGGGGATCAGGAGAGGCTACTGTTCTGGGACATGTCAAGTCGTATCCAACCTGCCATCCTGCTCTGAAGTGTGGGAGTTATTTACCCTCACATTCTCCCCCTTTTTCTCCCTCTTTAGAGCATTAAACTCCTTTCCTCTCTGTGTATACTCTCATGCATCACGACTTTTTCTTCAACACGTGCCATCAAGTGCCCTTTGATTTTGAAGGCAATATGAGTTTCTTAAGTAAGTAACTACTGACTTTTATCAAAGGCTTGCATTTTTCTGGAATGATAGCGCCTCACATAATGTTGATGAGACGAGAAAATATGTGAATTAATGGTGAAGGTCAACATGGTCTTAGATAATATTACAAAAGCTTAATGTCCCAGCTGTAAATTCTTACCAGACTTAGAGAAAAAACACACACACATGCAATACACACATACCTAATATTCACATAAAATTTGTCGAAAGAAATTCTTACTTATTACATTTCAATGAATATCCTGATAAAATTGTGAATAGAATTTACTTAGAATCTACACAAATGCACCAATGGAGCATCCCATAAAAATACGGTAATCATGATGGCATCACCAGTCTGTTTGTATTAATCAGAAATATACCAGGGAGTTTTCTAACAAATACCTTTTATACCTCACACATTTTTTTAAATTTAATTTTAAATATGCAGGGTTTTCCTTTATTCTATTGACACCTTAGACATGCACTGAAAAGATACTATCAGTACATTTCAGAAACCCTAGTGTATAGCAAAATTGTAGATAAAACGTCATTCATCTCGACAATAAAGCATACAGAAAATTGAAAATGGAATTTTTTATATGCCATAATTTTTATTTTAATTTGGAAATATGTACAGACTGTATATATATATATATATATATATATATATATATATATATATATATATATATATATATATATAAAGATATAGATATACACACACACGCACAAGTCCTCATAAATGTGGTACAGTGTGTGTTTATGTAGTGTTTATTTCAGCATGGCTTGGGAGTGGGGTTGGTAAAGCTTTACAATGGTTAACTGAAAAGAACCATTCCTTTATTCAGCAATTAACCCCATCTGGGTAAGTAATATGCTGTTGTGCAGTAGAGCTGTCACTGTTGTACGTTGAGCTCTGAACCCAAGAGCACTTCAAACGGTGGCCGCCGCTCAAACGATGACAAGATGTTGCAGAGACCGCTTTTGACCAAGAACATAATGCAACCTATTGTGTTTCACTGTACAGTTTTACAGATGCAGGAGAGCCCCTCGAAAGGCACAGAGATGCAGAGCAAGAAGTAGAAACCAAGCAGGGATACAACAAAAAGCAAGTGCAAAAAAGAAGGCCAAAGGACCAATGATATCATAGATAACAAGTCTGGATGCACTTACCTTCTTGGAAACGTGATCTTATTATTTTAAATTCAGGGGGCTCAGGCACTTATAAACAGAGAGTAGGAGATGCTGTAGTGAGGTGGACATTTCGGAGGGAGGAAAGTGGTGACTGGTTATCTCGGCGCACGAGGGTATTGTGTGAGAATTCTATCTCCTCATCTCCTGTTATCGGTCCTCAATTTCCCGTTTCACACACGTAACAGTCCATTCAAGCAACTGATGAGTGAATGGACTTCCTCCAGGAGGAGTGCAGATAATTAATGTCGATCAGGGCTGGTGCTCTCTAGATTTACGGTGAGAAGGAAGTGAAGTTGGATGTGAGAAAGGGCAAGTAGAGGTAACATGACTATGAGGAGTGCTTAGCAAGTGTTATTTCCAAAGAGATTGGGGGCCCATTAACACTTCCCATTGTTTGGGGAATAGGAAATGGTAAGAATAAGGCTCATATGAGGAAGGCATGATACAGGAGGCCATGAACAAATACCAAACCAGTAACAGAAGAAAGTTTAGTGTGACCTGCATCTATTATCTTCTCATTATATGCACTGTGCCGTTTAGTTTGCTAAGCAGTTGAGTTCTGTATCAGCACAGGAAATGTATAAAATAATCAATGTTTGTGTTAATGTTCTGGCCCTTCCGCTTAAGCAGTGCATTCTGAAACCTTATTATTATTCATATATTGTAATTCTGCACCATGTTATGAATGTCTGGAAATACTGCTACATTTCCCACTGAGTATGTCTCAGAAGGCATGAGAAGGCACAGTTGTTATTATTTTTAGTGCTGTCAAACGATTACATTATTAACTACATAAGTGCAAAGTTTTCCATTATTAATCAGAATTCATTTGATTTTTCGACAACTATTTTCCACAATGCTTGTAACAAATATTTGAGTAAAATCTTTTAATGTAAAATCATTTCAAGACATCCTTTTAAAGGTGCTTGTAAAAACTTTCTTTGATCTTTTAATACAATTCTTTTCCTATAAAAACAATTGCTGAACGTATGTAACAAATCTGAGGTGCCTTCTAGGCATTTTTTTTTGTTTTGTTTTGTTTCAGAAATGCGAGGTGTTTTACTACTGCTGAAACTAATATGGTTTGAACTTGGCTTTGCAAAGTGAAGATTTTTTTTTTCCAAGCAACCTTTTTGCCGAGCAACTCTTTAAAGTAAAACTACAAATAGGGACGGTCATGTGTGTCTGTCATTGTGCCGGGGACTCTTTTCTAAATATTTTTGCAAAGTAAGCGGCGTTCAATTGACACAGGAAGTAAATAGAACTACCATTTACTGAGTTTTTTAAATGCTTCATACTATTTAAATACATTTAAAAAGTTTACACTATACCTTTGACAACCTTAAATATTTTTGTGTTGTTTAAAGTTGACAATTCTATTTCGAAGAAATGGGCTTTCAAGTTCTTCTGACCTAAACAAACTCCAATTTAAAGAGTGCTTTATTACTTACGTACATTGTAGTTTAGCTCGTTTTTGTTTTGTTTTTTTTAAACACACTATGCATCTGTCATTAAGTAAAAAGCTAGGAAGCAAGGTGGTAATAAAGTGTCAGGCTGGGCGATGGTAATGATACATCAATATATCGCGATACAAAGTGACGCAATACGCATATTGTAATATGACATTCAATTTCCAATAAACCGCATATTGGTTTTGCTTCATTGCTTTATTTTTATATTATTTTGTTTGTTACTGTATATCAATCCACTCCAGAGTGGCTTTTGTATCATTACTTAAGTCGTATTATGACTCGTGTTTTATTTGTAAATCATTCCAAGTGCTTAAAAAACACCACCACATTAAATGTTCCAATAGTGCTGCGTGTATGGTGTGACTGGAGAGCGAGAGATGGGTCGAGCGAGTGAGAGAGAGACAGAGAGAGAGTTTGGAGGAAGCAGGTAGATGCTATGTTGTGTTTTTAAATATAATAAAAGCAACGGCTAATGTCGACGTTGCTGCCCATTTCGTCGTCTGCGGGCTCCAATTCCAGCCAACGTGTGAGGGCTGTCTTCTCCCATGACTTCCCCCATGTCCCCTGTATGCAGCCACTGGAACAGACAATAATACATTACCTTTCGAGTGAGGCCGTGTACCAAATCAAAACTGGTGGCAGCGGACGAGGGCAAACAGCAGAAAGAGAAAACTGTATGATACAGAGATAACATTTCCTTCGTTTCCATTGTTGTAGTCATATCTCAGGCTGTCTTCGCCTGCTCAAGTTGTCTGCAGTAAGTGCTTGTTGTGTTTAATTCAAATAGGAATTTTGAGATTTCAAGTTTTGCTTTATTTTGTTATATTTCTTTCACATGCTTATATTCATAATATAAAGACAAAAAACCTGTATAGAAGCGACTGTATCTTTAGGTTTCGCTATATTTTATAAATTATAACAATAGTTTTCGCCTTGGTTGTCATATTGTCATATTTTTTTTTCACCAATGGGAGTGATATATAGGAGTCACATATCTGTTTTGTTTAAGGTTAAAAAGCACTGTCACCAGTGTTTTATACTGACACGGATTGTGGCAAAGTGCTACTGGTGTATTCGTGCCATATCAGTGCCACCAGAAACAGTATATGAGCCCTTGCTACTTTGCGCTTTGTTTTTTTCACGCCCTTGGTCTTTTGCGTTTTTTTTTTTGTTTGTTTGTTTTTTGAGGGAGGTATACCGTATTGCGGAGAGAGAGATAAGCTGTGACAGTTTCTTGCATGCCAGACAGACGAGGTAACTATAAATGCACTTGCCATGGACCCTCCTCGGACGTGGAACCACTGCAGTACACATTTTTAATTAAATATTGAATTGTTAAACCTTATACACTGTACAGAAAGTGAACAGTTCCCTTCCTTTTGTTTTTCCAGTTCCCCAGGTAGTTTTTTAGGTTTTTTTTTGGGAAGAAGTTTTGCACGTCTGCCTTGCCGTAAGGCGATCCAGGTTTGAATGACCCCAGACCATCTTTGTATAGTTTGCATGTTCACCCAGTGCTTTCTACATCACCCCCCCCCAAAAAAAAAACACACACACAAAAAAATCGTATGCTTTTTAGGCTAGCCGAACTAAAAATTATAAAATGCACATAATTGTTAATGTGACAGTTGTTTTTTTATGCTGGCAATAAATCCAAGGTGTGCAGTGCACACTTCTTGCTCAAAATAAGTCATGAAAGCGTTCACCTTTCACATGTGAGATGCGTATAAGCACAAAACAGAAAGCGGGGGTACTGGTGAAAATTATTGTATTTTAGCCATTATATGCAATAAAAATCACATTTGTGACATATACCAACAATCAGACAAGGACTGCGAGCCAAAAATTAAGAGGCATGAGAACGCATATTAATTTCCCTCCCCCTAGCAAAAACTGAATACAGAACCTGATTATATCCCAGGCAGACATTGAATCCACAATAACTAGCAAAGAACCTGATCCAACCATGTGTCATCCTGTACAGAGCATGCCATGGTGGTGAATTGGCAATACATAATCAGCTCAGATGTGTAGCAATGGAATTAACTGTTACTTTTGAACGTATTGAATTTCCAAGGTGAACAAAGCAACATTTTAGATCAGTTGTCCAGTATCAAGATTAGAGTAAACTAATCAGTTTCCTTCCCATTGCTACAATATTCTACTGGATATGTTTGCATGTCATTTCAGGCATAATGATTGATGATAATGACATATTTTGGCTATGTGTTTAAGGCTTAACACCTTATCACCTCTGTTTTGGAAGGATTTAACAGGAACATTATGACACATCCAACTTTTAATTTAGCAACCAAAGGCCTCTTGCCTTTTTGTTCAACCTACATTTAACCACAAAATATCCACTTAGATTGAATTTCATTCTTGGAGAGGAATTACAGAAACAACATATAAAGCGCAATAACAAAATTCAATAAATTCGGAAGTTGTGAAAAGCAAGAAAGTAACTTTATAGATGAAATTATTAATATTAAATCAGATAACAATAGCAGTAATGATTACAGGAATAACAGTTTCAATACGAATAGTCCATTAATTACAAAAATAGGTGGTAACAAGGAGTTTGAAAGTGGTATGCTTGAAATTAAAAAAAAGGAATTAGAGATCTTAGTTTCATGTGGCCTTGCAGATCAATCCATCCCCAGGGCCCCAAAAAAGGACAGACTCTTCCTCACTATTTCGTTTTTTTTTTTTTAGTGGCAACCTCAAAATACAGTCAACTATTTGAGATGATCTTAACAGTAGACTGAACTCTAGTGAATTTGGAGCAGCTGCATTGAGGGAGAGCACTTGAAACAGAATTATAAATGATGTGAACCTTCCATTATTGAAGGATGATAGTCCTATAATAGGTTTTCTTTCAAGTCTTTGGATGTTATATGTGTTGTTTTTTCCACTATTTGCAACAACTTTCAAAGACTTCTGTCATCAAATTTCTTGATACCATTATGCACTGAGGTGGTCTTGTCTAGAGGTCTTGTCTTGCGAATTATCGCATGCAGTAACAAAGGAACAAGGAATAACAGGTGCTTTATTAAAACATTGATGTTTCTCATTTGTTACTTTCCAAAGGTGTGTCACTGTGATTCTATACTGAAATACAGGAAAGGGTGCCAATAGCAGTGACACAGCATACTTTAATGTTTTCTCTTTTTTCCCTCCCATTGTTTATTGTTTAAAATTGCAGTATGGCTTTGTTCTTTTTTGTCAAAAGCAAACTCTATATAGACTTAAAATATTTCCCCTGACCTGTTTTTTTTTTTTCAAAAGACATTCTACATGATGTATCTTAACTTCATGGGTGCCAATAGGCAGCACTGGGGGAAAGAAGGGTAAAAGGGGTTCTGACTGGTTTATACAATAAAAGGAGGGAATAAGGAAGCGTTCGTCTTGCTCTCTGTATTTCCTCTTGCCAAATTTGTTTCGTAGTCTGCTATTAAACCACAGCTAACATTCTCAAATTACCGTATTATGTAAACATGTCTAATCTGCTTAGAATTGCATAATTTACTGGTAGTCGTAAAATATCTGTGGCATGTATATTTTTTTTTTTGTGGAAAATTAATAAACATGCAGTGAGCATAATCACAAGAGCTCCCTTGATCACTGATAACATCCATCCTCGGTGATGTCAGCACTTTTAAAATTGCTGGAGGCTCCAGAACATAGTGACACTACAAGGGTAAAACAAATATTATCAAGAAAAAAAAAAAAAGACATGCAATCCCCTCTGTCCTTTCACTTTATCCTGTGCCTTATTATCAAATCACCTCAATCCTTGGACACACAGCCACACTCAGCCGACCAAGACCACATGGCCAATAGAGCACCCAACAGACTGTGTCATTTCAGCCTGCTGAATCAAAAACAAACACAAGAGCTAGTCACTTTTTTTTTTTTCCTTGTGTCTTTTTTTTTTTTAGGGGAGGTTGGCGGGATTGAGTGAATGGATTTACCACTCCTTTATTTTGCTTTGTTAGGTTGGGTTTACTCCCACATCTTGTCACTCAGTACACTAATGTGTACTTCAGAAACTTTTATCACTGCCCTTTTTTGGTCCATTTTTATCAATAAATCTCCCCATCAGAGGAAAAACTTGGCTCTCTCAGCAAGATAAAATCGTGTTGCAATGTCAGCTTTTCTTATTTTGAATGAAGTTTTATGAACTTACATTACATGACTTACATTACATCCACAAACATTTTAAATGTTGAACATGTCCAAAATTTCTTGCAACAAGAAAAACTGTTTGCAGACTTCAACAGTCCCTGATGAAAAAACAACATTCGCTAATCTTGAATAACTTCGCTGCTCAATGGGATACAAGCTTCAGAAGACTTGTTTTACCATCTGGCTTGGTGCGTGCCAACAAGTTGATAGCAAATTCCTTGTTTGGAAGAAAAAGTAGCCTAGAAGAAGCACCATTACAATCCAATGTAACGGAGTAAACAAAACAAACAAAGTGGATCAGCTGTGGAAAATTTTGTAAAACATGACTACCTCAATTACCCATTTGCTTGTAATTCTACTGACATTTTCAGGACAGTTATCTAATTATAGAAATTTGCAATGGCGGACTTTTTTAGGTTGCTGAGAGATCCGAATTTCTTACTGTTGATAGCTGATGATGAAATCAAGACACACATTTTATCACATCAACATACTTTTACTTAGATTTAAATACCATATTCAAAATAGGGTATGGCAGGGATGGGCAACTGATGAATCATATGTTGCCTAAACTCAGTGCTTCTCAAATAGTGGGGCGGGCCCCCCTGGGGGGGCGCGAGGTGATGCCAGGCGGGGGGCGTGGATGATCCCAAGAAAAAGGCTTTGTTTTTGTTATGTGGAATGTAATTGCAATAAAGTAATAATTTTGATCATTTTCTTTTAGTTTCTGGCACTTTGGTGCACTTGCTTCTTTTTTTTTCCTTTTAGACTAAGCTGTAACCTGTATAAACGCGATAAAAATAATTAATAGTTGTTGAAAGTTGATTTATATTGTGTTTTTCTGTTGTTAATGTTAAAAAGGATACATGTGTAGCTATACTTAAACAATTTTCATCAATAATAATCTTATTTATAGTCAGTGCATCGACTGGGGGGGAGTTCTCTTTTCTAGGGGGGGGCTGGCAAAATATAGTTGAGAAACACTGCCTAAACTGAAGATGGCTCCTTAAACTTAAAACTTAAACTTAAAAAAAAAAAAAAAAAACGCGGTAGTGGGCGTAAACATCTTTCCTCTATTAAAGGGCCCGTGCATATTTGCAGGTCGGCATTGGCAGGGTGGCTTATTCATAGTTTTATTTACATTCACAAGCTTATCCACCTCACATTTCTGATATCCCATGTTAGGTTTTAGCTCTGGCCTACCTGTGTGCCTTTCACATTCTCCCTGTGCCCGCATGGTTTTTCTCTGGGTACTTCAGTTTTCTTTCACAGTCCCCAAAATATGCATGGCAGGTATATTGAACACTCTAAATCTTTGAGGTGTGTTTGTCTGTCTCTGGGTGACCTGTAATTGGCTGGCTATAAGTTCAAGGTGCACCCCGCCTACTGCCTAAAGACAACTGGGATAGACTCCAGCATGCCTGCGATCCACGTGACCCACGTGATAAGCGAACTAGAACTGGACTGGAACAGTAGACTGCTAGATATATTAGCCACTCCAAGGGGCCCTTGGGATTTTTTTCTGAGTGTGAATTGTAGTTTGTCTCAGGGTGCCCCGCTATTGCCTGGCAATCAGTTCAGGGTGCACCCTACCCATTGTCCAAAGACAGCTGGGTTAGGCTCCAGCACGCCCACGATTCTAATGAGGATGAATGGCTAAAAAATGGATAGATGGATGAATAGTTTTACAATGCAAAAAACCAAAAACACACACACAAAAGAAGACAATGTATTGACTTCATTATCGCGATGTTTATTTTCTTCTAACCATCTAGTCAGTTTGTGTATCTACCGATAGAAAACGTGAGTGCATTTTCCCAATCATTACTCATGATATGTTGACCTGTGACTTCATCTTTATATGTATCCTGCCCTCACCGCCAAGCTCAAAATGACTGTTTGATTTCACAGCTGACATGAATGTCACAATGACAACTTTAAATCACATTAAGATGATTTAAAAACTTGCCATGAAGACCTCGAGGTGTCCCGTTTTACTTTTTTTTTTTTTTGTTAGGTGACCCTAATTTGGGATTGGCTGTTTATTTGCTCTTACAGTAATAAGTTTGAATCCATTAGATGCCCCCCTTTGTGCACAGTCGTGCTCACCATTATTGGAACCTCTGGAGGTAATGTTCATAATGTGCAATATCTTCTGAAAAAATTGAGTCAAGTGAAATATTATAAGTCTATTGAGAGCTTGTTTTTGACACAAACGCCCACATGTAAAACAGCAATTTTAAACACTAAACAATGGAGAAAAAAAGACAGAAAATAAAATTGACATCCATTGCTGCCAATGGATTTGTAACAAAATATATTAAAGTAAAACAAAATATAAAAAATATTTACATATGTTAAAAATATGAATATTAAATATATTAAATGTAATATTAAAGAGGGGTCCCATTATTGCTGCACATGCTATGTGTCCGTTTACTTCTTTGGAATGACAAATTGTAAGTTGAAAAATGCTTTACTTTCTTAGTCTACTTTGAATGTGCAAAAAAATACTCGAGACCAGGGATGGGCAAACCTTGATGATGAGCTAATAATTTAAATCAGGTGTGTTAGGGAGAGAAAACTGGGGGCCGGAGTTGCCCACCCCTGCTCTAGACAGTATAAAATTTGGAGTGTTGTTTTTTGTGGAAAAAAATATAAATAATATAAATATAATATAAATATAAATATATATAACGTAAGTACAAAATCTCACTATATATATATATATATATATTATATATATATATATATATAGTGAGATTTTGTACTTACGTTGGTCTGCTGTGCAGAGATGTTATATCAGCCTTGAGTGGTGATGCTTATACATAACAGGCACTTGGAATGGAAAAAAATCTTAAAGGTTGGACATTTTATATGTCCATTAAGCATTCAATGCGTGTAAAAAGATACTGGTATGTACTTTGGTTCAGTTAATAAAACGAATAAGCAGACACAGTTTTTTTTTTTTCAAATAGCAGTTGTCATACAGCTGTTGTGTCTTATGAGGCCACAGATAACTATGACAGGAAAAATTGTGACCACATCCACCATTTAGGTTGCCCATCTCTGATTTAAATAATTATGCATGCGTGGCATCACACAGATTCACACTCTCAAAGAGCGCCTAAGAGTAAAGGAGGAATAAGCACGACAGTGTCTCCCAACAAGAGCACATGTCCAATTACAGAGCAGCCTGGAGATGATCTTGCACTTTAATGAAAGTCCAGTTTTCCCCTGCCCCAGGTAAGTGCTCAACGTGATTGTATCTGTGAAACAATTACACTGTCACAATCAAAGGAAGCTGACTTTAAATGGTCTGTTGAGGCCCTCGGTGGGGTTAATAATCACTCATCTCTTTCCCACTGTGTCACAGAGGTGCTGAATCCTCTCTTTGTTCTGCACATCACCTGTCTCTCAATAGGCTCCTTGGTGTTACACCTCAGGCACTTAGACGGCCATGCTTTCAAGGGGGGTGGAGTGGTGGTATAGCGGGCCCTGAGGGCATGCAAACTTTGAGATACTAAACCTTGAGAATTTTAATTCACCTTCCCCTTAGCTGGTTTGAGCTGGTGTTGGCTTTTTCGGAGGCGACACACTGTGTTTTCTTGGAGGCGTTTTTCTCATCTGTCTTCGTCAGACAGTGACTAAGTGCAGATAATATCCTCCCTATTTATAGACGTTATCTCACACTCTTGTTTTGGACATCAAGCAGTCACTTTAAAATGCCATGCAGTTTTCCGTTGCCCTCCCTTTCATGGGATTAAAATTTGTTTCAGGTTCAACATTAATTAAAGGTATAAGGGTAATTAGAAAGGACATGGGGGAAGATGGTATCCTGCAGTTCCTCTTCCACAGTTTAATGATTCGCCAGCAGCCCCGACATGAGGCATGTCTGGAATGTTTGTCCCTCCATTCAGAGCATGAGAGTTATTGTGTCAGGAGAGGGAGGTAAGGCATCCATGCAGCTATCTCTGTGCACACAAGAAAGTGCTCACACAAACACACGTGCAAGGACATTCCAGTTTGAGTTAGTGTTTGCGGGCTCGATGCCCAGCAGTTGTTGCGAGAGGGGGTCAGCAAAGGCAGTTGGAAGTAATCCGCTGGGTGATCCGTATTGCAATTCGTGTTCACATCGGTTTTTAATTCCCCTCACTAACTGTAATTTGTCTTTCATGATAACATTATGCTAGTTTAGCAATCAGGATGGCTTCTCAGTCTTTCCCTTGTTTAATTACTCTGCGTATAATTTTTATAAGAATGATACATGTGATGCTATGTCCATATCAACTGTGTGGAGGGTGAAACAGGCGCCGCCTTGAATTGAAGTCGATGTAGTTCACAAAGTGGGGCGCGGAAGATGCATCTGACACGACGTGAAATGCAGCGTGAAATCACGCTCACTTTGTCTATTCCCTGAAGTTTAACATGGCTTTGAGTCACGACAGACAATCCACTTTGGGAATGCTCAATCTCACAACCAGAGCGCAACAATTAGTCATATTATGACTTAGATTTGATCCCTCTACTATCATCAAATGAGATTAATGTTTCATGGACATAATTTTGTTTTGTTTTTTTCTTTTGCTCGTCGCTGAGATAAACTGAGTATATACAACTTTAGCGTTCTAATAATGCATACACTATGAAAATCTTTGTTTAAAAAAACTGTAAATGACAATAAAGACAATCGGAAAAAAAACCCACAATAAATATTCTATCCTCATGCCGATACATATTGGCTTATCTCCCAGCACTACCATCAACTATGTAACTCCTCAGTCACACTGTCCCTGGGATACCCCCTTTTTTTCTTGTTTAATTAAATAGCACTCTCTAAGACTCGTTTCCTGCAGTTCTTGGTGGGACAGAGGGCACACTAGGAGAGTTTCTAAGAAACTGTGAGGGAATGGGAAAGATGGTTTGAGAACAAAGCTAGGGGTGCCCCGAGGGAACTGTCATTTTTGACGGTGTTTAGTCCTGACAGTTTTCGTCTCTAGTATGAATGTTTCCAAAACCTCAAAACCATGTGTTTCCCACTGTTTAAATAAAGAGCGATTTGGGCCACCATGAGGTAGAAATAGCCTCAGATCAAGAGGTCAGACCTGCACTCAGTATTTATTTTGTTACACATTCATTTAAAATTTTTTTGTTCAGTTGGTGCAATTTTACACTTCTCACCACGAGACAACATACGTTTACGCATACAGGGTTTATAAATGTAAAATGTATATAATTCACATTAACTCAATCTTTGGCAGAGAATTACAATATTTGATGTTGTCTTTCATTTATGCTTGTGAGCTAATGGATTGGGATGGCACTTTCAAAGAGGCTGAAGATGGTCTGTTGCATTTTTGAAAACATCACCAAGTAAGAGTGCTGGATATGTATTCCTTTTAAGAAAAACTTATTCATGTTTCTGCCTGGTTAAGGAGGAAAGATTCTACAATAAAATTACATTTTTAGTTCAGTTATTTTTGGAGAACTATTCTGACAAATACACGACCAAATTAAAATAAATTATTTTCGACTATACTATTTGGCACCATTTGTGTCTTTCTTTATCTGCCTGGCCATGCGTATGGAGAATTAGTGTATGGCCTCAGCAGATTTATAAATCATGCACAATAGGAACCATAAAATGCTGTTTTCATGGTTCTTAAATAAACCACTTGTGTGCTCGTTGGCACCATTCCAAGTTTTTATTAGTCGACCCCCCTCCTCCAACCCCTGAAATGTACATGGTGCACAGGGTCACACCACCCGTTTGACATTAGGGACCTTGATATTACATAATGTACAGTCCAACATAAAGGATGGTTGTATTAAATGTGTTTGATAGAAAATTCAACAAGTAATGTGCAGCATTGAGTGTATCTTTGTCCAGTAAAGACTGACATCCAGTTTTCTGGTTTATGTTTGCACTAGTCATGTTTGGTTTTGGTGTGTTCCTTTTCATATTCTGGTTTTGTTATGATTTTTGTTTTGTTCCTAGCTATTTGTGGTTTTCTTGTCCCTATGTCAGTGTCAGTTAGTTTGATTGCATCCACCTGTCATTTTCAACCTGCTTCCTTTGTGTTGACCAATCAGATCCCTGCAACCAATTGTGTCTTGTCCCGGTGTCCATTGATGTCACGTCAGTTTGGAATGGATTTAGTTTCCTGTTTCCTTTCACTTTTTGTGTGGTCATTGTTGTTGTTGTTGCTGTCACTGTCATTCAGTCATTGTGTCTGTGATTTACATTTCTGTTTGTTTTCAGAGTCTGGTATCCAAGTCTTTCGGACTCGTCTTGATTTTGGTTATTACTTTGTTGTGTTTTGGACTTTGTATTGTCCATATTCTGTTCCCTTCGTGCCATATTAGTTCAGAGCGTGCTTCGGAGCTTTAGCACTGGAGGTGGCATCACTACTCACGCAAGTGTGCATTATTGTGCTTCAGCCACCTACTTTAACCCAGGGGTCCCCAACCTTTTTATTACCATGGACCGGTCAACGCTTGAGATTTTTACCGTGGACGGGGGGCTTCAAATGGCGAACATAAATTGCACATAAAATATGAGCTCACGACAAACTAATGGGAGTCCTCAGCTTGCTTGAGTCTCGAAAATACTTTTGAGGCTGCCACCTTAAACTGTATAAACATAAACAAGTCTTGTTTAAATAAATACTGTTTAAATCAATCATATGACTGAATTACAAATGGTATTTATTTCAATACAAATTGTTAATTAAATGCAAATGAAATGTATGCGTCACCGACTGACTGTTCTCAATTGAAGAAACACCATCCTTCCTCACTACAAAAAGTAATATCAACAGTGGCCAGAGTTGGCGCCAAAAAACAAAGCTCAAGCCAAACAAAGGAGACATTAATGCACAGTTAAAGGATAAACTAAATCAGTTTCAAAACGTCATTATTTTGGGTACAGTCTATGAGTCTTGATGCCAGTTGATCCACGAACCAGTACCGGGCTGCGGACCAGTGTTTGGGGACCTCTGTTTTAACCGCTCGAACAAATATTTTAAGTGATTGTTACAGTAAGACTAAAACCTCTCTTGTTTGACCACATCTCTGTCATCTGTCGCATAAACTACAAGTAAAAAAAAAAAAGTTTTGCTGAGCTTATTTGGCTAGATCAGTGGTTCTCAACCTTTTTTCAGTGAACTACCCTCTGTGAAATATTACTCCATAACCAGTGGAAAGCATTTTGGGGTAAAAAATAATAAATAAAATTAGGGTAGAATAAATAAAAAAAGACTTAAAACATGCCATCCGTGTCTTATTTATTAAACTTTAGGACATTTCAAACTTCATTTGTACTGGTCCACAAAAAATGATCAACATCCTTTATTTGATCATACAAGAGATGTGTTCTCAAAGAGAAATAATCTCATTATTATTATATACTGTATATGTCCACAAATAATAATCAACATAGTGTCAGACCTGTTCCCAAAAAGAAATAATAATTATTATATATTTGTCCACAAAAATTAACATGAAGTGCCGGACCTGTTCCTAAAAGAAATAATTCTCAGTAAATATTTGTCCATGGAAACATATTAAACATAAAGTGTCTTCTTTTCCGATTAAGTAGAGATCTGTTCACAGAAATGAATCATTAAGTTAATACAAATAAAATTTGATGGATGGATGGATGGATGGATGGATGGATGGATGGATGGGTGGATGGATGGATGGATGGATGGATGGATGGATGGATGGATGGATGGATGGATGGATGGATGGATGGATGGATGGATGGATTGATTGATTGATGTGAGAGGTTGGGTCAACCTATTCTAGTATGGGGGAGGATCTGTTTTTTTTTTTTTAATGAAATTGAATAAACTAATAAACAGTAAAAATAAAAGAACTTTACTGAACTTATATTTACCTGAAATATTTAATTATTTCAATCATTCTTTTAAAAGGCTTTTTGCATGTTTGTTTTATTTAAATTCTGGAGTATCCCCTTGAGTTCCTTCAAGTACCCCCAGGGTTACCTGTCCCTCCATTTGAGAACCACTGGACTAGATAGTTCCTTTTTGACCAGAATTTAAAACTCTTGCATTCCCTGGCTAAAAGCCAATCTCAGTGAGATGTGCCTATTGGTTAACTTGAATAAAAAGGCATCCCAGAATTCTTTGTTCAACCTTCATACTTAATTCTAATCCATGCTTCTGACTTGGTACTAGGTCTGTACAATGAATGCGCTGAGCAAGGTTGTGTACAGTATTCATTTCAGTTCACGAAACCATGTCTCTGACACGCAGTACAAATATATGTACTTTCAATGACTTTTTGCTTTAGTGTATTCTAATGCTGTAGCACACAGCCACACGACAGTTTGTTTTCAACAACGACAGGTAATAAAGGTGGTGATTTACAAAAATGGATTAAAATTATGGATTCAATCTATGGTCCCATCAGTCTTAGTCTATCGTTTTGAAAAAGTACAAAATTAATGACGGACTGCGCACCTCTGAACTCGCATATCTTTCTCCAGCTCTGAGTGAACCTTCCGTTTTGCAGCTCTTTTTTCATGAATTATTACAGGCCAGCATGTGTAAGTAGCCCTCTAATTTTGACAATCATAATTGATCACAGGTGCTGCGTCTGGCATGTTTTTGAAGTCCTCTCTCCCCTCTGTTTCTCCCATCATTGCTTTTGCAATGAACCCAGGTCGTCTCTCAGGCAAGCCCCTGTAGCAGCGCTTCCCCTACTCTTAATTCCGTGCGATTCTTCTGCTTCTTAAATGAGTTGATGCCCTTTCATCCTCCCTGGTGGAGAGAACACCACTTGCTCTCACTGTCAGTCCAGCTGGGATGTGGCACAACTTGCTACATTCCTCTTGTTGCTCTGGTCACTCAAGCTTTGTTTGTGCGTGTACGTATAGGTGTGTGTGTATGTGTGTGTGTGCGTGTGTGTGTGTGTGTGCGTGTACGTATAGGCGGGTGTGCGTGTGGCAGAATCTAAAATGGGTCTTCCTATCGAAACAATTTTGGGGATGGCTGGAGAGGAGGGGATATTGGATTTGAAATAAGGCGGGGGAAATACATTTCTGTAAGACTTTCAAGCATATATTCCATCCAAGGTTTTTACAAAATATGATGTCTTATTGGATGAAATAATAAAGAAGATGAATAGGAAAAAATATGATGAAAAAATAGGAAATGTTTCTCATTTAACTGCTCTGCTTCTCTATTGATTGTCAATTTTTTTCTTCTTCTTTCCTCTACAAGCATGAAAGAAGGCAGATGCAAGAAAAATAGCACTGATAATTGTTCATTTTTATCAGACAAAAGTATATGCATACAGTATATTGCATTGAAAATTTGTTGACGGGTGTCACATTTGCTTTTGATTATTTAGTCAAAAACAGCATTAGAAAATGCCGCTTTAGATATGCTGGGCTGATCATTAGCAATCAACTGTAGACAAATTCATTTTTAACAATTTCAAAATTATTACATTTTTAGAAATATATTAAACTGGCTGAATTGATTGCTTTCTTCACAATTCAATATAAAATACAATTAAATTAACACATTAACATATATTTTTATATTATTTTATATCCTATTTTTTTAGTAATATCCCAAATTATTTTACAGACCACCTGCATCAGGCCATTGACTCCAGGGGTCCGCAGACCCCACTTTGAGAACTGCTGCATTTAGGAACAATAAAAGAAATCAGCTGAAAAATGTGACAGTAATTTTGCATAAAAAAATTATGGAATCGATTCTGAAGGGACAATGCTTGTACAACGTATTATGAAAACAGGAACAAAAGAACACACCATTAGTATTTTTCCGAGCAACTTTTGGCTTTTACAGTCGAACCTCTATATAGTGAACCTCTACAAAGTGAATCTCTCTTCATAGTGAACGAATCTTTACGGTCCCTTGCAAAACAGCTATATTTGACGTGTATGTAAAACCTCCTCATAGTGAATAATCTCTTCATAGTGATGCTATTAGTCAGTCCCTTGACAGCATCTACCTCTATATTGTGAATATCTGAACTTATCGAAAATTGTGAAGTTGTAAAATTGGGCGCACTGTCGGGATTTCCTCCCTGCCTAGCCGCTCTCGCGCGCCGCGACTTTCTCTTGCATTTTCACTTCGTCCGCCGTCCACTGCGCATGCGTTTCTCCGCTGGTCATCCCTCCGAAAATTCTAAGATGTCGGAATCTGCCGTGAAAAGTATGGATGCTAGATCTATAAGTCGGAAGCGAAAGCCTTTGTCGTTGGAGGAGAAGTGCAACATAATTCGGAAGTGTGCGAGTGGAGTGAAGCAGAATGCCATTGCAAAGGAGTACGATGCTTCGCCTGCTGCGATATGTGGCATTCTGAAGAAGAGAGAAGAGATAATGCGACTTGTGGAATAATAATAAAGATATTTGTTCAATTTAAAATGTTTTTACATTAGTTTTACCGCATTAGATTTTAGTGTTTAAACAACTTAAGTTGTTTAATGTACATTTATTTACATATTTATTTAAAAAAAACGTATATAAAATTATTTACATATTTATTAAAAAATTATTCACATATTTCATCAATGAATTCTGAACATTTTAGGAAAACCTCTATAAAGTGAATCTCTCTTCATAGTGAACTTCTCTCCTCGGACCCTTGAAGTTCACTATGTAGAGGTTCGACTGTATAGCGATTGGCAATGTCAGAGGCATGACGTTGAAGACTGTCCAACTAAGTACTCTTCATCTATCTGGCTTCAACATTCTCTGATTGTTTTTTTTTTTTTGTCAGCTTCTCCCAAAGCTTTTCCAATTGAATTTTTATCTGGCCCATTTGCAGGCCATGCTAATCTAAAGTGGATTTCTTCCAGGAATGATTTCACAGTTTTTGCTTCATGGTTATCACCTTGAAAAAACTGTGTTTACTTAAGATCGAATGCCAGCCATCGCCCCAGTGCCTTTGCTTGACATGCACCCTCATATCATCAGTAAATGTAAACATTTCCATGAGTTTTTGAGGCAGTTCTCTTAAGTCTCACTGGAACGGCACCGAACAAATGTTCCAGCATCATAACGGGGCCCAATGCAGATTCGCCATTGTACGCTAAATATGATTTCCACACTCCATGGTTGCGTTTCCTTAGCCTATTTCAACTATGTCTTTTCCTGTTTAGTTGTGACTGATTATTTTGCTTTTTTTTGTATGTAAATTCCATTTCCTATCTTATATTTGTTCACAGACACGCAATTTTTCTTTCTTACACTTGGAGATATCTTCCTTTTGTCTGCCTGTATGCTTGCCTTTAACAACCTTCCCACATCGTGTGAACTTGTTTTTGAAATAGTTGAATGTGAACAAGCATATTTTGAAACATTATGTGGTGATTGATAATCCTCCCATTTATTTCAATTGACATCTTTTGTGTTGGAGACATGGTTCATGTCAGTCCATTTAGTGCAACAGCTCTCTAAGGTGTGATTACTTCTGATTAACTGCAGACTAATGAGTATATCTAATATGATGCAGGTGTTACACTATAAATTTCCATTTCCAAAAGTAAGTAATTTTTTCCTCAGAAATGCGTGATGTGATATAACATTTTCCCTCTGCTTGGTATAATAATGTATATAGTGAGTACCACATTTTTGTCTTGATTTCTTTTAGTGTCTCTTAAAGCCAGAAAGTTGCCATTTGAAATTAGTTAACTTGTATATCATGTCTGTAATGTGATTTGATTCTTTCGGCATATTTAAACAACTGCTCAAACCTCCTCTAATACTCGTCATTCTATCATTTTTGTCAGACATTGTAAAGACACAACCATTAAAATCCATCTACTGCCACAGTCTACTGTTTTGTTTTGTTTTTTTTGTTTTGTTTTGGCTTTGGTCAGAGCAGAAAACTTGGACTATTTTGAAAAAGAGAAGTAATTATAAATTAATATTTGTGCGGATCATAATTATTTACATATATCAACAAATCAACTTTTTTGAGGTCATAGTAAAGCCACAATCTCACTGAAGGGCAGACATTGGCGAATGTCCGTTAAGTTAGTGGCTCACTCGATATTATCGTTTGATTTTGTGCTCAAAATGTCCTTGCTACAAAAGATGGGGAGAGGGGACTTTAAAACTGTTGGGGAATGCTTGGCAACCCCTGACGACGGTTTGGCAAACGTTGCAGACCTTGAATGAACCCTGGAAAGAACTAGCTTCGCCGACATTTGCCCCTCAGTCATATAGGGGTTTAAAGATCAGTTTTCAGAAAAGAAATAATTAACTTTGTTTTAAATAAATCACAGGTCGGGTTGTGCCATTATGGTAAGGGAGACATTGGGTTTTTTGGAAAACAAAACTTATAGTTTTCCTGAAACATTTGCACAACTTAGTACATAATAAAAACTGTTTTTAAATTAATTTTGCATGGTTCCTATATTTTAATTAAACTATAAAATCTCACATAGCCCCAGGGGGACGTGTACCCTCATTTGAGAACCACTGCATTAGTATATCCATTCTGGGTGGTGAAAGGTGAGGTAAGTGGTTCCTCGGTGGAACACATTTTTAACAATTTATGTACAACTAAATCAATGGTAAGTATTTCCAGTTTACTGTTTAATTGCAGTCAGCTGGAACATGTCGCATTTTGACGTGGCAGGGCAGGAATAACTCTTTCACACACTCACGCAGAGGACATTCAGCGGCCAGCACGAAGGTGTAGCAGGTGTGCTCACACTTGGTGTCTCGCACCAATTTGTTCCAGGGCTTTCACAGGGACTCAGTCTTTCCATCAACTTCTTAATTTGGAGTGGAATGTGAAGTTTTGCCTCTCTGTGTATGTGATGTGTCACACCAGAGTACATTTAATGTTGGATGCAAGAATGTGTTTTCCTTTATTAAACTGTGCATGTGCTAAATGGTTACTATTCCAAAAGTCACAATCAATATGATCAACAGCCGTAATGGACTTAAGGGAGCCCACCGAACCTCACAATGAGGTATGTATTACAGAAACTTAAAAAAAAAAAAAAAAAAAAACGTTCTTTTAATTAGCCACATTTATCTTTTTTTCGTGTTTTGACAGCAATTCTTAAACAAACGCACTCGAACAACGAAAGACAGAGCAACAAAATGCACAGTCATTTTTTTGCTTGACAGCGCCACACGGAGGAATAACAACTGTGACCTGGGTGCGCGTTTGGCTTGCGGCCGATGTTGTATTTACAGCACCTGCGGTGGCTATGACAGGAAAAGTTGAAACTTGTGGTTATTAGCAAATCATTTCAACGCCACCAGCAAATGTGTTTATGCTGTTTCGTCAGACTTCCCATATTTACTTCCTTCAATGAGGGGATGTTTTCATTAGTGTGTGTTGGTAGCATAACATCCTAGTGGGGTTTTTTGTTGTTGTTTTTTCTTTTTTTCTTGTAGGCCAAGGCAATTCAAGGCTTAGCGGCATGATGGGCCAAATCAATGAAACATGGTAAAAGCGTTTTTAATTTGGTGTTCACTCTCATAGGGATTTTGAAGATTATTAAGGGAACAGGGCCGCCTTGGCCAAGGTCTGAGCACTGGCTCGTTTGAAATAGATTTGGCTGACAATGTTATGTTTGACTTGATCTCGTTTCAAGCTTTCTAAATGCCTCAATAAAGTCAAAAGGAATGCAGCTGGAAGCGAATTATTTCGCTGATCATTCTTGCGGTGTGCTTTTGTCTGTGTGTTGTGTATGTGGTAACCTGGCCGCTGTTTACAGCAGGCTGGTCTGTGGTCAGACAGCTGATCTTGGCCAGGAGAGAGTCAGCCTGCAGGGACCAGCGCAGCTAGGGTGTGGAGCCCAAAAAGTCATAATGGCAGCACAACACTGAAATAATTTCTTGAATATCACACTTGTGCTTTGTGATGTTAGAGCAAGGGTGGAAGAATGAAAGGGTAAAACAGATGTGATGACCCCTCACCTATTAATCCAGCGTCTTATGCTTTGTTGCTCCCTTTAGCATTTATACCATCCACATGCCTGTTTTGTATTATGTCACATTTCCTTGTTGTTTCCTGTCAGATATAAAAGGCAGGTGTGAATTTTACTGAACCTTAAACCATGTGTAGACCCCCACCCCCCACCCCCCACCTGGCCTTGGCAAAAACAGTTGGTTCAGCGGAATGTGACTATGTACACAAAGGCAGGAGGAGATGATGTGTTAGCGCCAAAGTGTTTCGCAACAAACACACTCAAAGTCATCAGAATGTTCACTGCGGGCTTGTTTTGGCTGACGTGCTGCGCCTTTATAATGTACAGGTGTTGAGGAAGGGGAAGGGGTGGGGCATTGAGGTGAGTCGGAGGGCTTATAGTACTATGGGCCTGCTCACTCTGATGGTGTAATGGGAACTGCCAGCTGTGGGCTTAATTACAGTACAGAGTGATGAAGGTGATTGGTTCTGTTTTTCTTCTGGGACTCACAGCTTAAGTGATGTGTAGGGTCCAATGTTTTGAAGCCCTATGAAAGTGAAAGTTCTGCACTGGTGGCACTGGGGAAACAAAACCTGAATTAAGAATGAGAATGAATAAGAATAATGTCTTTAGTCATTATAACAGTTGATGGAGTATAAGACGCAGTCACACCAAGCAGCAAGTTAAATAGATTTCACTCAGACTGACAATATGAGCAAAAGAATGCTGCAGTTTTTTCCACTATTATTTGAATTTCTGACTCAATGAGCAAAAGGATGCAGCAGTAATACACTGTGCTATCTTATAACAGAGTGTGCTCAGAACAAAAGTGCAATAAAAAAAGCTTTGCCGTGTTAAGTTTTTGCATGACTTAATTTCACCTAGGCACGTTGCTGGCACCTCATTATCTGCAGTCCACAGTCATGTTTTCATGAAGTGAAATGTATACATGTACACAATCTTGCTCAACACATTCATTGTAAAGGTGGGAATACCAGGGTTACACAGAGATGGCTTAGAGACCCCTTATGATTAGCATGATGCATGTCAGGTTTTCCTTGCCCATACACAGGTTACCAGCCCCCCCCCCCCGTGCGCCGAGCATGTCCCACCAGGAGGAAACCCCGAGGATGACTCAGGACATGTTGGTAAGACTTATGTCTCACGGCTGGCCTTGAATGCTCTTTGATACAGATTTCAGTCGATGCGCTGTGGATTTTTCAGTTTGAAAATGGAATGATTATCATTCAGTATGTTTTGTCTCAGTTCGATAGGGTATGCTGTAAATGACTATTTTGTTGTCAATTTACTGTACATACATTTGAACGAACTTGTTAGTTCTGTGAATGTCACGTTTCTTTCGAAAATATACTGTATCCCTCCAATAAAACAAAAACGATCTAACTCGATTTCAAAGTGAAAAATACTATTTGTTCCAAGTTAATGCACTCACGTCTTTTCTAAAGTATTTACTGGTTCAAACAATGTGTTTTGGTATGCCCAAAGGTCATGATTTTAGTGAATCTCGATAAGACGCAAATATTAATGACCAGTATATTTTTTTTCTCACGCGGTTTTCTTAGTGGGATGATATATACTGTACATTACAAAGTAGTACCACTGAACGTGGAGGCGTCTGTGTCATAAACTAGCAAGGACTTGCAAAACCCTTGAGGAGCTCTTCATTTGACCCGAGCTGCACCTGAAGAGGTTAAGATGTTTTGAAAAGGCACACATTCAGAAGAGCCAATATAGAGGGGTGAATATTTTGGCAGTATGAAAATGATAGAATACTTAACATACCTAACTGTTGACTGTCCTTTTTTGTGTTCATTCTTCAAGGATTTTATCTTGCGAGCGATTGTAGCCCTTTGATGGCCACGAAGTCCTGGTGTAATGCATTGTGCTTGGCTGCACCTTCTGAAACATTTAACTAATGGCATTAATGTTCTGAGTGCCTAGCCAAGTGAAAGGGCGGGGGCAGTGTGATGAAGAGTGGGGGAACTGAGCATAAGTGAGATTTCTGCAGATGGCATTTGTTTTACTTTCTGCCCGGCCATCTGGAGTTTACTTAAACTGATGACTTCATCAAACACTTGCCCACCAGCCAGCTATGGCACACACCACATGCATGTACCGTACATATACAAAACACATACAAGCTACAATGAGTGGAGCTGACTCTGTGCTTTATGCCACTTGTGGGCGAGTTCCTGGTGTTTTTTATGTCTGGCATGTTTTACCCCACGAATGTACACAAACGTGTTCGTAAGTATCAAGCCTGTAAAAATGTCATCCCTCTGTCTCTTCAGCTCTCATCGAGAGTGACATAATACTGGCATCATCTAAATATCCATTTGCTTTTTCCAACCATTTTGTCAGCCACATAAAAACTTCACTCACTGCACTTAGGAGTGAGTGAGTCTTATTCCTGTGTGACCATCACCAGGAGAAAGTCAAGTGGAATCATTTGACTTCATTTACTCTGAAAAGCCTGTTTGTGACACCTGCGCTAAAAGGCGAAAGCAAAGTACGACAGGGGTAAACTTCCCCTCAAGTTACAGATTTTTCCCTGGCAAGTTCATAAAAACTGAGTGATTTTAATACTAACCAACTCAAGTAGGTGATGTAGTTCTTTCCAAAACACTGACAAGTGCTGTGGCACGCCAGCCAAGGTACTGTTGATCCTTTCAGAAGTTGTATTATCACTGTTTGGAGTGCATTCGCTATTCAGTGGAAAATTGCTGCCTATCGAAGAGCAATTGTGTATTCTTGTCTTTAACTTAAAAAGTTGGGCTGGATCAACACTCTCAGCCCAAGTGTTGATTTTTGCGCCTCAAAATGTTTAGATAAAAATCCTCACTGGCCTAAGATCATGCATGTACATTGATGAAGCTGATGTGACTCGTTTAAAATATTCAATTTGGTCTTTCACTCCTCAATAGTAAAATGTTCACTTTGGTAAAGAGAAGTTTCCAAAAATTCCAGTTACCTTGCATGCCTGCATATTTGTGATCTGGCTCTATGTGCGATATGCAGCAGGGAGGTATATGTTTCAATGAGAGTTGAGTGGGAAAAGATATATTTCAGTTTAATCGAACAAAATAAATAAAAATGAACATGTGTTGTTTCTGTGTTATTGCCATCAGTTTAGAATGCATCATGTGTAAAATACATGACATGGGGATGACTGCTGTAAAACATGATATCAGTTGTAAAGCACGGAGGATGCTCAGTTATGTTATGCTTCCCTGCAGCCAGCACAGAGGGCATTGAACCTGTGCAACGTACAATCAAATGTAGGATGATCAACAACAATCAAGGCATTATTTAGCATAGCGAGTTATCCAAGTGCCAGAAAACTTGATCTCTGTCATAGGTTTTGGGTCCTTGACCCCAAACACACTAAAAAGAGCAAAACAACTGACTTTAAGATTCCTGATCAAAATCCGATTTACCATAATATAACCATAAACAGATGGCTCAGTTTGTGTATGAGCTTTTTGCTGCCCTAAACCAAATAGTGGCCCGAAAACCTTTAAATCAAAGCAGTCTTGCAAATTATGCAATGGTAAAGAGTAGAGTTCAGCCTCCTGCCATGCACACGATCTCTGCACCTGCTGTGCCGCATATTACACAGGATCGTAGTGGAATTCGAACAATTCTCGTTCCTTGTTTCGATCCCAGTTCAAAACGAATCTTGATTCAAATACTTTCAGGGGTCAGGGTCAAATCTGTTTGTATGATTTAAAACCAGAGGTGTCCAAAACTATGGCAATTGGATTTAGTGGCCCGCAGGATAGACTAAAGTTACTTTCTACATTGGGTGACAACAAAGAAGAGTAGAAGCTATTTGTTGTCATCACCTAATATCTTGTTGTCAAATGATCACACACCGTTTGATTAACACACTGGCCACCAAATAATCCTGAAAAATTGTGTTGTTTTGCTGTGTAACCCAGTAGTTTTTAACTCGACAGTACATGTAATAATAATAAAATAAAATAAAATAAAAATACACACCCGACTAAATGGAGAGCAAAGCATATATTTTGGGGCTTGATCATTTGAACTTCTCAACAATGTGTGATTCTATTAACTCTAGATTAACTAATGTAATCTTACTAATGGATTTTAACTAACACTGGCATTTTAGTTAATTATTTAGATGGGTAGCAAGAAATTGTTTTTAAATCCAAGTTTTCATGGTTTAGCACTTTGCAACCTACATTCTGAGGTGAAGTCCGGCCAAAGCCTTTGAGACGCTGATATTTCAGCTTTCTAACAAGCGTCCTACTGGACTGCATTGATGATTATGACGACGATAGGTTTCTAAATCTGTGTCCATTCTTTTCTTGCCACTTTAGGAGCTGGTATAGACAGGGATAGGACAAGTGTGGGCTTTGGGTGCTGAACAACCTCACCAGATGCTGGATGTTTGGCCCGTGCACAGTTTTACTGCTGGAGAGCAAACATACAGAACAGGAAAAGAGCATGTTGATTACTGACTGGCAAGCAACTTTCACTGCAGCTGCAGTGCTTAAGAAGAGGTGGTTCAGCAGTGCCGGGAACCAGAAGCGCAAAGACTGTTGATTCCTGCCCAGGATTTGTGTAATATTAGCATAAGTACCTGACTTTTCTCATATATTAATAACAAGTAATGAAAGCAAATAAATAAGATTTACTGGAACTGCTCTTCAACTTAAATTAGAAGTGACATATTTGGGATGAAGATACTGTATTTGACTCTTCTCAAAAAGCGTACTGGGGAATGAGTTCTTCTCCTTTAAATACGTAGTATTTCTCAGCATTTTTCTTTACATTATTGTGTAGGATTTGACCCAGTGTGATTCTGGAGGATGATGTTGTCCCATCTGGAAAGTTAAAAATCTTCGGAGAGCATTTCTGTCAGCCCACTCACCCACAAACAAAGCCTTCGGTCAACTGGTCAAGGTTTCACTTCCTAATTACCCTCTCCTGGGGCACAATGGCTAGACCGTTGCCTAACCCAGGCCATTCTAGATCCTTTGCATTCTTTCCCAGGCTACTGGCCTCCCCAATATGGACTGTGGAATTCTAAGGAAGTGGCAGGCGCGTGGTTAAATATGGCTGACTTGACAAAGCACATTTCATTTGTTGTTTTCTTTGAGAAAAGTACATTTCCAATGACAAAAACTAATAAGTCCAGCAATAATAAACCAGGACTGATGATCACTGATCCACAATATTTATAACACTATTGCATTTTGTCAAATAAAACCGTGCATTTGCTGGTCGTGTAATTCTCCATAAGCCTATGAAATCGGATTTGCATTAGATCACATTCTTGGTGATATTTTCTAACTCTTTTTCAGCTTAAAGCCTATTTCTTGATTCATGCTGGACGAGACTTTTTAAGCCCGTTTTACCCCAGGTGAGAGGTTGTGAAAGGTTCATACAAATAGTTCTCAATTGTGCCTGTTTCACTGAAAATTGGAAAACAGCTTTGGTAGAGACAAACAAGACAAACAAAAAAGACCTGAAAAGTGACATAAAATGAAACCAAGTATGCTCGGGAATAGTGCTGCATGATTTTCATTGCTGCTCCTCTACCACCCAAGTCAGTTCCAACAACACCCAGACGGGAATTCCTCCCCAGCTTATCTCACCGGCCCATCTACTGCCACCACCACAGAAGAGGAGTGGAGGGAGTTCTGACTGAGGGAAAGGTCAAAAGGGTAAGAGGGGGCTCTCCTCACCAGCCTGGATTAGGGGTCGGAGGAAACCTGTTGTTGTACAAAGCAGTTCAACGCTGCTGTTGAAGATGGCCTTCAATGGTGCGCATGAAGAGCTTCTGCCTAGGGCTTTTCTTGGGCATCGCAGGAGAAACCGACCGGTTACATATGATAACGTATGAAACTATCTGTCTCACTTCACTCTTCCACCCAAAGACTTGACATCTGGGAGAAAGCTGTCAAGTGTAATGGGGTAGAGGTAGTGTGAACTAATGCTTCATTAGGTCTTTACAAAATATAAGCCGATGTTTTTCCAGTTGAGGAGCCACTTACTCACTGTTAAAATCAACTAAAGCCTTAAAGACTTCAGGAACATTAAAAAAAAAAACAAGTTTTTTTTAGATTATATTTGCAGTATTTGCAGGAGGTTTAACATTATTCTGGCAATAGTAATCTCAAAATTAATCTCAAAATCTAATAAGAATCACATATTTAAGAAATAAAATCAAAATCATATTGAACTCAGAGGTTTGTTTTAACGTTCAAAGAGACTTAGAAAGAGGTTTAACTGTTAGAAAAGTGAAAAACCATCATTTCACCCTTAATGGAGGATGCTTTAAGAGCTTCCAATTGGTACTTTTTGTGGATTGGAATAGCACTGTCTTTGATTGTTTGGTTCCATCCTGATTTGAATCAAAACAATCAATGGTTTTCCTTGTTTTTTTTTTTTTTCCTCAATCGGTTTTTGGGTTCGACACTTTGATGATCTGTTAAGAGGAGGGTGACTTAAGACTTTGTGTGTGACTTATAACTTTGTGGTTGGTGGACAACAGTCTGTAATTTACATGCTTATAAAAAAGGGGGCTGGAAAATCTTGTAATGATTCCATCACTGCTGGGATTTTGGCTATTTTAAGAATGTCACAAATTTTACAGGCAAAATATATGTAGATGTGATCACTTTCAGAGTTTCAATAGATCTAAACTAAGAAAATAGTGCAGGGAGAACACACTAGTGAATGAGTTTTGTCACACTCAAACTTTAATCACAACTACATGGTTAAACTTTACTATTTGAAAGCTTTTTGATAAGGACAAAAACAGATGGCTTGATGAACATAAGATGTATATGAGAATATATGGATCTAGACGAAGTTTGATTATGACGTATGAATTGTCTGATGTTAAGTCGTATGAATGGCTAAACAGATAATGGAATGCAAACATTTTGACCCCAAATCTAAAATGATCATGAAATGTTTATTATTCCCAACAGATGCAATTCAGGTAACAAAATATGAGGTATGGTAAAACAACTCTGGAGGATATTTAACAAGCTGGAAACATGAAACTAGTTTGTTGCATGTAATTAAACCACTCACGAGTGCATTAGTATGAGCTGTGAAATGGGATTGGTCATTTCAGCGGCTGAGAAAACTAGCACCAAGAGAATTGTAACTTTACAGCCCATAAGGTGGAACATACAGAAATGGTACTTTAGACACAGTGCAAGAGCAAAACAAATACAAATGTATCTTAGCAACATCAGCACATGAAAATACTTGGACTGTCGGAAAAGATAACATTTCTGAGTGAGAAATGCTGACATGGTTGTATTATGTGTAGGGAGGCATTGGGTTTTTAAAGTCAATAGGCTATCTGACGTTGACTTCTTCCTGACTCACTGTCATTTTTAGCAGCTTTTCTTTCACAAACTTAAATCAAATGTTATTCATCACTCCCACATTTTGAAACATGTTCTCAATTATTCAGATTTTGATGTGTATGAATAATAACAAAAAACATGTATGCATTACACAGAAACATTTCAATAAAATAAAAAGCCCAGTGTGAAAAGCCCAAAAGTGTCACCAAAAGGTTGAAAATGATCACAGTATTATCCTGAAATGACCTTTGTTGTATTATATATATATATATATATATATATATATATATATATATATATACAGTCGGCCCCCGGCTTACGAGCACCCTGATTTACGAACAATTCGCCTTACGAGCGTGGCTCAGGGAGATTTTTGTCCTCCGCTTACGAACAAACCTCTCGCCATACGAGCAATTCAATTCGACATGCCGGCCATTGTGTATGTAGAAATGTTCTCATTTAATTGCGTCGGTAAAATCAACAGTAGCGACATCATCAAACATCAGTAGATACTTGTAGCATTAACGTGAACGCTATTGGTCTTACAACGTCACACTGACTGTCTCACTCACGGTGTCTAAATATATTACCATTTAAGTGTAGTGTTTGTACAGCTAAAGGGAAAAACAGCTGACATGAAATTAAATGTGCCGATTGCAGGACAAAGAATTGTCATTGGTTTAAATGTGTGTTTTTTTTTAAATTAATTGTCAATACATTCCAACCGTTTAAAAAAAAAGTGCGAATAATTATCAGTCAGTCACGGAGATGCGAATATGCTATTGGTCGATTAAGGTCACCCGGTCTCACTCACGGAGATGCTATTGGCCGGCGTCACACGTCAATCACAGAAATGCCGATATGCTATTGGCCGAACGCCTTTATCTAGCTTGATGGGACAGGATGGAAGGAAGGAGAGAAAATTAGTGAAAAACGGAATGTTGTGAAGACTTTGCAAACTTTATCTGTTAGACATAGCTTCTAAAATTACTAGCAGCGGTAAAGAAAGAAATAAGAGGATGATGTTTTAGTATCTGCGTGATTTGCACCCTGACTGAAAGAGTTACTGTAACACTGTAAGACCAATAGCATATCTATTGCCGTGTTAACTTTGAGTGTTGGACTCTGCCCCCCTCTGCTTACACCAAGCTCAAATCTCGTCGTTTCAAAGGTACAAGCTATTTATCCATTGTATTTATTATATAATGCAAATGTACAACAGATTATGTCACTCAATTTTAATATATGTATACAGTGTGTCGTTTTTTACCTAAGACTTCGGCGCGCGTTGCACGCATTCACGAATTAACATGGGTTTGGATTGCCCGCTATACGAGCGTAGCCGCTGAACGGATTAAGTTCGTAACCCGGGGGCCCACTGTATATATATATATATATATATATATATATATATATATATATATATTGTTTTTTGACTCATGAATGAATTGAAAGACTTCTATCATTATTTGGGAATAATTTAAAGACTTCTCTGGTCTGAGCAGGCTTAATGAAGTCAATGAATTGTTTGGCTGTAAGAATGATGATTTTTAACGACTGTTTTTCGCGCACGCCCGAGCTCAACTGAACTGTGAAAGGAATTCATCACTTCATGAAGTGATTCCATTGTTTGTATCCAATCAAAAGATTGTTTGATTTGGACAGGTCATTCACGAACAAGACGGCAAAACCTGAACCCAATAAAAAGTTTCTGTCCAGAGAAAGTCTTGAACTGGCGTGCAATTTTCAAACTCCACTACATGCACACCTGTGCTCCGCTCACTGGAGCCCCATTCTAAAGAAATCAAACAATTTGGTCCAGTTCAATTTTCATAAAAAATGCTATAATATGAACCTTAATAGTGAATCGTTCAAATAAAAAAACATCTTTAAATTGTGTTTCCAACATAATGCATGACATTTAAATAAAGAAAAACTCTCTTGTTAAATCTCCATTAGAACTTTGCAAGAGGCAGAAGAAAAATAACAATTAAACAAATCACTTGACTGAATTAAAAAAAAATCTGTGCGGCAAGGGCAAAAATAATAGCGGTCATCAGATCTTAGTATACCAGCATGTGTGTGTGCACGCGTGTGCGTGGGTGCGTGTGTGTGTGTGCGTGTGCGCAGTAATATCACTGTGGGAAGTTGACGATGAGTGTTTCTGACTTGATAACCGATTTGCCCTCGTCTTCACCTTTCATCTCCAATGGGCCCAGCCAGGAACAAGGTCACGGAGTGGTACTGGGGCTTTAACCAAAAATGAGCTAATGGTTAACCTAAATCCTATAGAATATGGTGTCAATCACAAAACTAGTATAAAGTTATGGTGTTTCCTTAACTTCATATGGTCTTTTTTGACGTCTTATATGTGAGGCGGCAAAAAGTACAAGATGCTGGTAGCTTAACATATGTAAAAAGCAGCTTATATTTTAAGTCATTGCACATGCTTTGCTGTAAGCGAGGGGGTCATTTGAACTGCAACCTGTGCAGCTGTGTTTTTGGTCTGTCTAATTCAAGATTCAAGAGTTTTATTGTCATATGCATAGTAATACCACACAATAAAATTCTTATTCTACTCACTTACCCAAGCATACTACATTCCATAATTGAGAAAATAATAAAGTAGACAATAAAACTGAAAAAAAAAAAAAATTAAATGATCACATCAGAAAAAAAATGCAGTAAATCTGAGAAATCATTTTGATTTCATGTTACAAGTATAGTTCAATTACAATTTAAAATGATTGCAAACCAAAGTCAACTTCAAGACATTATTGAACTCAAGCTGTGGTCAATGGTGAGATAAAGATTACATAATATACAAGCTATTTATTGCACTTGCTGTGAGTATAGAAGTGGATATCCCCATGTTTAAGTTGGAATCAAAGACAATTGGGCATTTCTTAAGCCATTACACCCTTACATGTTCTTCGATCATCACCCCTGTTTTACTATATGTACTTCCCCTCTTGTTCTGACTGAATCGTCCACCAAGCTTACAAGAATACTTTGTTCCGTTTAATGTTAGTCAGGACTGCTGGTGTGATAGCCACGTTATACTGCTGCTGACAGTGCTCTGGTCTGGTGAACTCACTGCAATTCAACAGCTTCTCCCAGCATTTGTGTACGATTAATAATTTCGTGAGAGACTGATCCACTGGCCAGCTATATTCTCCAGGTGGTTGTAAGTTACAGGCCTGAAAATGAAAAACAAAAGAGCAATTTTTGGTTTCTCAATGGAGCGAAATATATATTTGAACAGCTGTTAGAGTTGTTTCTCAGCAGAATATTGATTGTTTTTATGGGATAAAAGTTGAAGAGTGAAAAAAGCTCAAGCATCACAAGAAAAGACCCACAAGGCTTCGAAGATTTGTGTTCATCCAGAGTAAAGTGTGACTAATCATATTCTGGCTCCTTTTGGGAAGAAAGTTGCCATGGCATCTGGATTCAAGGATGTGCATATTCAAAACAATAGTGACTTGGATGTTTGGAAAAACTATCACCTTACTGATAAGCATTAATAAGTCTTCAGCTCAAACATTTGTGTCTTTCACGTGTGTCTGCCCAGCACTTTAAAAGTACTTCAGTGGCTTTCTTTTTAAAGTCTCTGAATGAAAACTCCACGTCAAAGTCATAAAAGAATGGAAAGCAGCCTTTGTTTTCACTTGAATTTAACAGTAGGTACATGCAGGGGCGTCACTCGAGCTAATGCTCTACTGGGGCACAAAGAATTCTTGAGAGCACGCAAAAGTACATGAAAAAATATTTAGCACTTATTCATCGTAGTACAAAAAATTGCTTGTTAAATGATGTTGGAATCATTTTGAACGCTTGAATGACTTGAATTGGTGAAAAATTAAAATATTAAGATTGAAATACTTTAAAAAACATTTAACACATCAAAAAATGTTGTGAAAACTTAAATGTGTAAAAATAATTGCAATAAATTATTACAAAGTATTAAAAATAACAAATGAGCTTCTGTCAAATTTAATAAACAATTCGCCTGATATAAATCAATTGAAACTTTTGGAATAGAAAATGAGGATTTGTGGGAAAAGGGTAAATATCTGGAAAAGAAAAAATACAGAGTCGTCAAGTAAAGTAGATTAATAAGAAATTGAAGTATCAAATTAAAAAAAAAAAAATATATATATATATATATATATATATATCGGAGAAGAAAAAGAAAAGTGTGAATCCGATCAGAAATCGAACCACCGACCCGCCGCACCTAAGAAGGGACACACTAACCACTGTAAAAATCGTCTGTTCAATGGTCACTGGTAAAATTACGGTTGAGAAAGAATAATTGTCACACATTGGGAAAAGGTTGAATAAGTTCAAAGAAAATTATGTAACTATGGAGAAAATATCTGCAATGTGTGACATATTGGAATGTTTGGAATTATCTCTAAGGCCAAGTGAATGAGGTAAATGTTGTCAAATCGTAAAGCTTGCCCCAGTAAAATATTTCTGGTGACCAGAGACGTGGCCAGAGAGTCTGGAACGGGTTAAAAACAAAAAAAAATTAGGCTGCCCTCTCTGGGTTAGTGCCTATCGCCACCATTCACTTTGACAATAATCTGATCTGCGAGGATTTAGGGTGAGGATTATTCTTTTCGAAACTCCAAGGTATGTGTCGTCATGTCCTTGGGTAAGGCACTTTTCCCAGTGCCACTCATGCTGGTGTTACGCTGGTGGTGGTTTGGTGGTGGTCAGAGGGCTGTAGGCTCACAACGGCAGCCATCCCTCTGTCAGCTTGCCCCAGGGCAGCTGTGGCTGCCTACATAGTTTACTGCCACCAGAATGTGAAAAAAAATAAAAAATAAAATAATATATATATATATATATACATATACATGTATATATATATATACATATACATGTATATATATATATATACATATACATGTATATATATATATATATATATATACATATATATATATATATATACATATATATATATATATATACATATATATATATATATATATATATATATACATATATATATACATATACATATATATATATACATATACATATATATATATACATATACATATATATATACATATACATATATATATATATACATATACATATATATATACATATACATATATATATATATATACATATACATATATATATATATATATATATATATATATATATATATATATATATATATATTATATATATATATATAAAGCACCCGTTCATGTTCAAAGGGTGTGGTTCTTTCAAACATTAAATTAAATGCTATTCAATCAATATTCAGATGAAGGACCTTGCTGCATTGAGGGTTAAAAGAAAGCCTAAAAGAAAGTACATGAGTGGACAAGGGTTTCCACCTCCCCTTGTCGAATTTACAAGCACACATCACCACAAGGAAAGGGCCCACAATAGAGAAACAATATGAAGTCAATACACACAATGAACAGCAGAACATTTGTACGCACTCTGTCAAAAGGTCCATCTATATTTACCAGCCAATGACTCTGTTTAGATAGCCTAGTGTTTGCAAACACAAGGGAATGTCTAATTAGTGTTAACTTTAACAGAGACTTTGGTGTAGTAGGTTCGATGAGATTTGGAATCATTTGGGTTAACTTTCTGAGGAGTCTTAAACAAACCAACGTGGGCCGCACGCAGGCGCAGCACAAGCAGAAATGGGTAAAATAAACAATCACTGCTGTATGCCTTTAGGGTCAATGAAATGAAATGGTGTTATCAAATGTCGTTTTTATCTCACACATCACCATGCTTTTTGTATGTGTATTTTCATTCTTGTGCATGTGATGTAATAAGTACATTCTTGATGCCAATTGGCTGTATCCATTGACCACTGTGGACATTGAGGACTCTGCTGACCTGAAGTAATGGCAGAAAGATGACTGACAGACTGATATGTCCAACCATTAGGAATTCCAAAGTTAAAGAAGATGATGTGTTTGCCAAGACCGCTCAGTGGTCGGCAACACATAACCTGGTTCATCCGATTGCTACGAAAAAAACCTCTCAGGTTTTCAGGTTTTTACGTGCATACTTCATTGCATGCCTAAAATGGCAGAAAATTCATGCATGTGTAATATGTATGCGTGTTTGAGTGGTGTTCAGTAGGACCAGTATAACTGAACCTTCTGCCACCCAATCACCCCATGTAAAATTGTCTAGAGCTGTCACGATCTTACATGAAATATTATCAGGCTAAAAATGTGTATGATGTGAGTTTGACACACTCACACATATTTTTAGACAGATATTTCTTTACATTCAGAGGATTGAAATTTAAATGTCATGCCGTTCCAAAGTAAGTCAAAAAGTATAGGCCACAATGATTAGAATATATACACGGTGTATAACTAACTACATTTGCAGACATTTTCTCCTTTAAACAGCTAGCTTGTTCACTGCTAATTTAGCGATATTTTCATATCAAGTAAACAATCATGAATGCAAAGACTTTATACTCTTAGTCATATCAGCAAAACCACCTTAAAAAATATAATCCAAAAACAATACTATCCTTCCTAAAGTTGAGAACACATCTGAAAACAATCACAGAGGGAGGGTTAACAATGTTCTTAACTTTCAAAATCTCATCTACATACATTAGGATAATATGGATTTTTTTCTTATACCTGAAACATCTTCTGATTGCTGGCATTTCAAACATTTTTTCAGCAGTGTTCCAAGTCAAACTGTGTGTACATTCTTTCTATTAATGAAAGCATTACAGCCATAACCTTTAATGTGTTATTCATGCTGTTGAGTGTACATCCTTTTTTTCTTTAGCACACTTACATAAACTCAGATTGCAGAGAATGTGCAAGTGTATGTGTGGATGGATACTAAACATCTGCTAGTCAAACCGCTTATTGGTTTAAAAACATTGAAAAAGAAAAATAATACACAGAGAATACCGCCGTAAACACACACAACTACATGCAAGACAGTTCCTATTAGGGGTGTGCAAATGCAAGCTTTATTGCTTTCTAAACTGCAAACGAATTCCACACAATGTGGAAGTCACTGATAATTAGGATATTTTGAATACCATTGGGTTCCACTTACCTCTTGCATATGTGGTTTTGTTTTACAATAAATGGCTTTATTACATGTTTCGGTGAAAGATGAAGATGGAAGTTGGGGGAATTTGTTAAGTGATATGAGATGAATGCCCTATGATGTGAATCACAGAATACACAGCACGTTTGTTAATCACCCAGAATGAAACCAGCTTTTAGATGCTGATGACAAAATGATAAACACATTTGGACAATGAAGCAGACGAGCGAGGGATTCGTTTAAATTTGGGCACAAGCATACCAATTAGTGAGCAAATTTGAACGACCCCCAGTCTCGCCTTTTAATTGAAGTCGCTAAGTGATTATTCCGACCAAGTGGCCCGTTGCTTTGGGATGCGTTAAGATTAAGGTCATGATTTTCCCTCTTTGGTCTGCTTGCAAAATGTTTGGGGCTGGCAGTTGTAAATGTCAAACCTGCTCAATATTTATGGGTGCACATCCCAATAAGGAAGTGACTTTGAGAGGAAGACGTGACTTGTGATTGTCTGTGGAGATATCATTGTTTGGTGTAATGTCCTGTGTTGGTCACCTTCAATAGCCATGCACTAAAAGATTTTTCTTTGAATGTAATGTGTCGCATCACTCATGTTAAAGTGGTTAAGAAGTTCATATGGATCTGAAAATTACATAATTTCAAAATATCCTATTAATTAAGTACAACCCAACATACAGCTCCTATTTATTAGAGGAAAATCAAACATTACAGAAGAACACAAATATTTTCTCTACTGCCTATTCTCATTAATTGCAGGTGAGCTGTAACTTTTCCAGCGGATTTTGGGCAAGAGTCAAGAATGCACCCCGTTTGGCAGAAACTCGCAGGGTGGTTCTCAAAATGGGGTTCATGGACCCCCGGGGGTCTGTATCCTTACTGCATTATAATTGGGTTATTAATGAAAAAATATATTTGTGTTCATTTCATTTTATATTAAATTGAGAAAGTATCCATGACTCTTCAATAAAGTCACTGTTTTAATGTATATTTATAGATGTAATTATTTTGAAACGTGTCAAAATGCATTTCGTGTCTACTATTGCTTGCTAACAAGACGATGAATCCAGCAAAGCCAAAGAGGCATTTTATTTTTATTTTTGAATAAATAATTGGCAGCATTACGTTTGAGAGAAATTGACCCGGTTTGTTTTCAGGTATGAAGTATACATTTTTTATCCTCAACTTTTTGGAGAGTTTAGCCAAGTTAAATTGCTAATTCCTCACCAAAAACACATCCAAAGAGATGCTTTCCTCTGTTCACTCATCTCTAAGGATTCCTGCTAATTGCTGCTCTTTCAGAACCAGCTCCACCTGATCTGAGAAAATAACTAGGTCCTCAATTAAGTCCGGCCCTGATTTAAGCACAAATCCTGTATTGCCAGTACAGATGTAATAAACACACCTCCACGTTTCACGAGCAATCAAATGTGCATTAGGACGACGTCATAAAACGGTCATGGTAGCCACAAGATAAGAAGTGGGCTTTTAGAGAGCCAGGCGTTTATCATAGAAATATAGCTAGCATAGCAACTCCTATTTAATAAGCATGGAGTCAAAGATAATATATAACCATATAAATGCTGACGGGGACATGGTGGTAGAGTGGTTAGCACGTCCATCTCACAGTTCTGAGGTCCCCGCGTCTGGCTCTGGCCTTCCTGTATAGAGTTTGCAAGTTCTCCCCATGCCTGCATGGATTTTCTGCAGGTACTCTGGTTTCCTTCCACAATCCCCCAAACATGCATGGTAGGTATATTGGACTTTCCAAATTGCCTTTAGGTGTGTTTGTGAGTAGTTATTTGCCCTGCAATTGACTGGCAACCAGTTTAGGGCGTACCCGGCCTTCTGCCCAAAGATAGACAAGCGGTTAAGAAATGGACAAGAAGTGTAAAATATAGCAAAATGCAGACCCTTGAACAGACTGAAATCCAGCAAGCTCTAGATTTAGCAAACAGAAACTCATATTGCTTGAATAATTCCACAGCATTCAAAAGCTTTTTTCGTACATCACAAACAGCGATTATGTTCTCCCAGCCGCTTTGTGACTTATTATATCTGCAACCATAGGAGAAAATTGTGATTCTGTCACATGAACATGAGAAGCTAAAGTTGAATCTCAGTAATGCATTTCTGTAGGTCACATCTGCCTCAAACCAAGTAGACATGCTCGTTTGGAGCAAGCCTGAGAAACTAACGACATTTCTGCAGCTGCAGGATATGTGGCCGTGCACAAGTTTGTCAATTTTTCCATTTTCAATATTTCCATTGGTCATGCATTAAATGAATTTTAATTGACATTGTCCCTGTGCATTGGGATTTCCATGCTCCCAGTTTTTGTAACACGGTGATTGTACTGAGCGCATACCAGTGTGCCAGGTTTTAGTTTAATGAATCCCACCTGTAACACATTTGCACATTCATTCCTCTCCAAGGAGAATTCATGTTGCCAAAGCAAAGCCTGAGCCTGGTGGAAGTGTGCTACAAATCTAAAGAGTATACCTAAGATGGTTAGAGATTTTATCAACTCGGTTCAGATCCTACAGACTTATAGGGACACGTACAGAATTTCTATGCGTGTACATTTATGCGCACTCAGCTACGAGACGAGGGAGGTAGGAGGAGAGGCCTATGGAATGTCCGAGAGAGTTGAACCATGTGAAAGGGATTTCATAAGCAAGTGGTACATGCAATGATATATTCACATGCTAATCTCATCAAAAACTGCATACGTATCAATTCTTCAAAAATGACTCGGCTGTCAATTCAGGGACTTTCCATGCCTATGCTTGTACTCAATAACTTTCTACAAGTATACTGGTTTAAGTGGTGATGTCATTGTATTACTTGAACCTGGTTTCTTTCAGCAGTGGCCTTATGAGCAAACATCAGAGTTAACGTTTTCCTCAAATAGTTCATTTGGGTCATTGACTTTTTGGGGAGGAGTATGACCTGTGATGAAGTGACACTACACATATGCAAACATGCTTTTCTGTTTTCTTATTTCTCAATTTATTTTTACAATACATTACTTTTGAATGAAAACAAGTATTACTTAAGGTGAAACAAAATAATAATCCAAGTTGTGTTGAATAAAACAATAGCAAATAGTACATTTTAAAAAGAATGTGACCCCTGAAGTAGTTCCTTTAAATTCCAATCAGCTATTGATTTTTCTATGATAGTTCTGTTTCGCCCCGTGTGAAGCCTGGCTTTTCTTGGCACTAAGCCAATGATTATTAAGTCACTTCCTGCAGAATTCACGGCCATATGCAGAAGAGGTGTTAAAGCCCTGAGTATTTCCGACGGCATTGCAGCCACTAATTATGCTTTAAAAAAGTTGATTTTTAACAAAGGACCACATACCATCAATTCCCATACACCGTCAAGAAACCAAAAAAAAAAGTATTCATATTGCTTATGAAAATGAATTGCAGAGCCAGCAACTTTCCTCTAGTACCCTTATAAAGTGTTAATCTACTTTTTATTATTGACCCTTTTGTCAGGGGATTTTAATTACTCAAATATTTTCGTCAGCTATCAGTAAAAGCTAAATGTCTTACCGCAGTTGCCTGTTGTCAAGTGAGAACTCTTGCTCCCTGTTGGTGGTCCTATGACCAAACAATGGGGGGTGGGAAGACCACTTTGATTGGGATGCCAAGCATCTTTAGCGGTCCTCCTCCGTCCTCCTCCAGGGCCTTTTGCATTTACTTACTATGAGCTCATAATTGTGTGACTAAAGCAATTGTCTACTTAATTGGAGCCTTTCAATACCTCTTCCGGCTTTTTCACACTCCCTCAGGTGGGACTCGGGTGATCATTTCAAACTTCAGGTGAGATCAGGTCCTCAGATATTCGCTGTGTTAATCATGGTGAAACTCCCTTTTTACATGATGGACCTGCAGCGCAATCAAAAATGGCACAAGACGATGATGTGAAACAATGACTTTGGTTAAATGAATAAACGTAATGACAATAAAATCATTGTGGGTTTTTGACACAAAATGTAATGTGACTATACGAAATATGCAAATGTAAATTTTTTTATATTTTGTATTACTGCCTTGAATGTGGCTGAAATGTCGCTCAAAGTTCTTCAAAATGCTAAGAAATTTTTGGTTGTTATCTTTGCCTGCGGTGTGCAGTGACAATCAAATGCTCCTCCGTTAGTCGGCAAACGAGACAATGAGTGCATCCACTTGTTGCCAATTCATACAACCGAGCAAGTCGTGGCTTCCTGTGAGTTTATCAGATTTGGATTAAACTAAACAGATCCAGACGGTAAATACATGTGAGAGTAAATGAAAGCAAGATTTTGGTAATTTAGTCTTGGGGACCTGTTGAGAGGTTTTATGTGAATTGGGTGTCTTGCTTCTATAAAAGTTGGAAAAAACAAACAAACAAAATAGGAAGTTCTATATGTGTGTCTGAAGGGTTAACACAAAAATCTAATTTGGGGCTAAATTTGAAAACAAAACAAAATGAGGCCATGGTTAGTTTTCACCTGAACCTGTCATAATCTTGGACAAAACCCAGTAGTAAATCACTGCGTGTGTTTCTATGGTCTCTTGGGTTTACACATGCATCACAGCCACTTAAGTAGTGGTGGAAGGAATTGAAGATTTTAGTCCTAATCTCAGAATTGGAAAACCACATCATTTCCTTCCATTTAAGAAGTGCATGAGCTGTTGAGGACCTGTTTACAAAAGTTTACATGGACCATGCTAATGAGATTTGGTAGTTTGTTTATTTGCTTTGCGTGTGTGAAATGAGTGTGATAGAGCATTTGCTAGCAACGCAGGAAATTGTCAAATGTGTCAATATCAGGACCAGCGGTGAACTACTCCATAGTTTTGCCTGCGAACGTCACTTCAGCATGTCACTTATGTGTTTGCAAAATGTTGTTTTGCCCTCTAGTGGCCAAAAATGTTATGAAAATTCACTCGCTAAGGTTACCTAGTAAAATGAAGTATGACGCCTCGTCAACCCCACCATTGGTAATTCTTATCAAAAACAATAGTTAATTTTGGTCCATTCAAGTCACTAACGTGCTCCACAGCAGTTGGCAGTAGACATACAATAGTGCGCAATTAAATAAAATACACATGTTTTCAAAGGTAATTTTTGGCCTGATATTTATTTTGACAGTAGCCAGGTCCACGTATGTACTATGTAAAGTGACATATTGCAATGAGTGTGGATTAATACGTATTTGATCAAGTGGGAAGGAAAGCATGCCAAATGAAATACAAGTGTCTTGAAGCCCAATTCTTCATCTGGATCTAGGTCAATCAACTTGATCTGTAGTATGTTCAAAAAAATCATTGAAATAATTTGCATCATTGTCAGTGTGGTGGCGTTGCTTAAAAGAAAATAATATAGGATGCAACCAAGTTCCTTGTGTTTTCACTTAACTTAAAAGAAACACTCAATGACAAAGTGTGCAATGTTGAAATGACCCAAATTCCAGAATTGGTTTTCACAACATCAGCAAAATACCGACCCTCAACATAAGGATTTACCACCTCCTTCCAGTCAACATCCCTGTGGGAGCCTCCTGATTGGATCTCAACCCACTATCGGCTATCTCAGTGACCTGCTGTGCCAACAGCTACTCCAGCCTCGAGCCGACACACTCTCACTATACAACCACATCCTGGCAATAAATCATCGCAAAGCATGAACTTCCCTGGAATGCTTGTTGAGCTGAAAGATGGCTTGTAAGGCCAAGCAAGGTCCATACCTTATCGGCGTTGAACACATCTGCGTTATCACAGATGAAGTTGCGATAACAGTGATCTCTTTAGCCTAGATTCCTCTCTGTAATATTTTCCATCATAGCGTTGACTGGAGGTCTATTAAGGTGGCAATCTTGTCTTGCATTTCATCTGCAATTACTACAGTCGTGCATATTCGTTACAATCAACACCATGAAGCAACTTGCATGTCAGCAGAAATTAGTCCAAGCATTCCAGGACTTGGGTTTGGAATACTAAAAAAATATTATGGCAGCCAGTTCAGCCGAGCAGCGCACGATTGCTGCAATTAAGGCACATGTGAAGTATCTCTGCAGCAACAAGACCTCTCACCCGCGTCCACACCTGAAGACCAATCTACATCACCTCAGACATTATGAGACACAGACACCTTGCAGTGTGTGTTTTGACATGCAAATATGGTATAGAGCAACACTCAGGTGACCTTTTCGAGACTTGGGTGGGCTCTTGAAATACTTTTCTTAATTTGACATGACCTGATTTGGAGGATTTCGATGTTATTACTCCTCCTGGACATGTGAACTCGCATGCGAGGCATGAGGTCGAGGCCGGTCTTCCCAAAGCTGTTTTGAGAAATGATGTGAGGCAACAGTGTACCATGTTTAAAGCGAAAAAGAGGCCATGCTTTCTAAAGGGGAGCTGGAAGTGGATATTAACATGAATGACAGAGATAAAAAAAAAAAAGAAAAAAAGTGGAGCATGAACTATATTATTCTGTACTGACCTAATCCAGAGAATTGGAGTGGTCTGGAGGTGTCTATTCAACATCCATTAAATGTTCTCTCTCATATGTATCTTTTGCCGCCCCTCCCAGCCCATTGCACGCTTGTGTTTGAATTGTTTGCCTTTTTTGCGTTTTGACAGCTGTGCTTAAAGTACCGTGACGGCAGTCTAGAGGGAAGGGTGTGTGTGTGTGTATGGCTGTATATTTCTGATGGTTTGTGGAGGATGTAGACTCTTTAGTGTGCAGCGTATTCATAATGTTGACATGCGTGCACCCCAGGGGGTTACGCCATCAGGGTGGTATTGAAAAGATGATATTGATTTTATTGGTATAGCCATGTTTATACCAATACATGTACGGAATTACTGAAATGTAAGATCTTTTTGCCAAGCAAAACATAATAAACAGTTTTGTACATTAACTATGAGTCGCTATTTACTGCTGAGTAACAGGCACGTATGCTAGATTGCACACAGCATTTTACTCCATCATGGGAGGGAGAGACATTATTGGACAGCAGTCCTACTAGTGGTGTGGAAGACCTGCATGTTCTTGGTATTTTGGACGTTGTTTATGGCAAAGTTTTTCACCTTGTACACCACGTTGTAACTATGCAGCAGTGGCTCTCTTAATGTGTTCTACAAGTAAAGCTAGATTTTTATGACAAGAGGTAAGAGTTAAAAATGAGGTGTGTGAGGCAAAAATTTCTTTTCAAAAGTTAAAATTTCACCAATTTGCAGGTTCCCTACATTATGTCTGTGACATGCTTTGGTCTAAATGTCATTATAATTTTTGTACCGAGTGAGCACGCAGGCCATTCTTTCAACTGCTCATGTTACAATCAGGTGTGCCTTTACCAGGTATTTTAGTTGTAAGGGCATTCATTAAGCCACCAAAAATCCACATCATTTAGTGTGCAGATCTGTGTATGTGGTGCATGCAGCGTACACATCAACAAACAAAATGTTGAATTATTGACATTAAAGATCATGAAAACAGCCTTTGTTACATAATCCCGGAGATTCGGAAATTAATTTAGAGCTGCATGTACTGTATGTTTTGGGCTGTTGGTAGGAAAAGAGAAATTCTTTATCGTGTTTGCGATTGTAACAAACTTGAAAGTTACAAGCCCAAATAATCTGGCCCCCATTTTAGCATCTGTACAGTCTGCCAACGGGGGGGAGGGGGGGGGGGGGGGGGGGATGAGGGGAATGCTTGTGAGATCCTTTTACGAGTGTCCATACAAAATGTCATGACAGTCAAGGACTGCACTTGACCAGAAATGTAAATGCTTGTGTAAAAATAGGCATGCCCGTCTGCACATCCACATTGTTTGACACTATTGATTTGACTAACTTTTCCACTGGATGCTTTAAAAAAAAAACTGTCTAAGGATCCCATTGACTTAATGATATCCCAGCTGGTATACATTTGTCCTGACGGTGTAGAAGAGAGGGGCGAGTTCGGGGATAAAGCAGGAATGTGTGTTGGGTGCTCAGCAGCTGGAGGCTGAGCCCCACTGGCTCGCAGGGTACAAGGCCAGACCAGCTACACGAAACTCAGCTGGCACACATAACGCCACGTACACATGCGGCTGAAACTGATCGTTGAATCGACTACTGTAACGATAGGAGACAAAATGGCATGCGTGTGAGAAAAATGTTGAACAATAATGATCATAAAGCACATAGCCACATGGAACAGAAATAATAGCTTTGAAGATGATATTAACTGAAAAGGACGTGTTGTTAATCATCTTTAAGCCCAATAGCTTAGATAACTTATTCGCCCACCCAGGACGCTGCACAGTCCTCTGCAAAACTTGCAAGGAAATAATCATGAAGGTCAACAGAGTTCTCTCAGTTTTCCCAAAAGCAAGTGTTGGCCATATGTTAATGCAGTTCACGTCGGCCACATGTTAATGTTGCTGGCGTTTGCCTTCAAACTAATGAGGCAGGTGCATTATTACTGTCTTTTCCAAGAGCCCCATATTGCTTTCTTTAACCCACTCACCACCAATTAGCATCAAAACATACTCATTGATTTACGATAACAGCTTGCAATACACGCAACAGTATCAAACAAAGTCAGTCTTTCACAAAGACAAGGCAAAATTGCCACAAGGGATCCCACAGAGCAATTGAAGTGCGCATTTTTCTTCTGATTTGTGCTTCATAAAATTTTCATCAGCTTATTGGGGAATGAGTCAGGAAGGACCCCTACCTCATCATAAAAGTGCAAAATCAATGATATGGTTCCTCTTAGAGAGCGACCAATTATCGGCCGGGCCGATATTTGGAAATTTGGCGTATATCTGGCTTTTATTTATTTACTTTTTTTTTTTTTTTTTTTTAATCGACCTGCCGATATGAAGAAATCAATAGAAATGTGTTGCCTTTAGGTCTAATTCACCGGGATGTTTTTTTGTTTCAAAAATTGCTAGGAAAATAGTTTATATATTGTTAAATGACTGTTGTTTCGATGATTTTTGTTTTGTTTGTGTAAAGGAAAGGTTTTGCCGATAGAAGTACTTCCGGTTTTGCCGCACACGTATTTCCGGGTTTGCAGAAGGCCGCGCTAATTGAACAGCATACGATTTGAGGCCATCCTGTGCCATTTTACTGTACTTCACACACATGAATATCAATATTAAGGTATATTTTCGTCGTTTTGCCAATAGAAGTACTTCTGGTTTTGGCGCATTTCCGTTTCTGGCTTTGAGCTCTTATTTTCTATTTGTGGTTCAATAAACATGTTTTAGATATTTCCAGTTCAGTGGCTCTGCATTATTCAGTTTTTTACACCAATTTTAACACTTTTATTGTAAATGAATATGGTCTCCAAATATCGGTTATCGGTCTCCTCTAGTACAGTAAATCGGTATCGTTCCTGAAAAACCCTTATCAGTAGATCTCTAGTTCCTATGATACAAGAAAAAAAAAAAATCAAGACCACATACCCCAGTGATAACTCGTGCCTAATTTCAAAAAGTACAGAGTGAAACTACTGTCAAAATTACAGAACCCACAATACCTAAATGTGTGCATCTCATTTCAGTCATTGTAGTGTATGTGGTGTCATTATCCAAAATGTCTACTTCTTGTCTTCCTCAAACAATTGTGGGATGATGCCCTCCTCTGGCTTCATGAAGTACTCAGTCTTCAGCAACTTGAGCCTTCGCTCATTACCGAATATAATAAAGAAGCGTACTGCTTAAATTACTTTAGGCTAGATGAATATGAATGCATATTGGCATAAAGACTGTGTGTACCATACAGTGAGAATAATAAGAGCAGGACATTATGTTCAATTACAAATGACGGAGCATATAGATAAACTGCGAGTTGGTTTCGTTTGATAACATTATAATCTTAATGTTAATCTACATGTTCATTCGTTGATTGCTCTTAATTGATAGAGCTGATTTATTACACTGATTTTTTGAACAAAGCCATGCGTTTAAAAATGGAACAGTTGAAAAAGTAAAAGTTAATTGAAGATGAGGGAAACATTCATTAAACTTGTCAACATTGTCACACCAAGTAGGCGTTGGATTATTAATGGTTGCTATGATACGCACATCCTCTCTTCTCTGTGGTCTGTGAGCCCCTAGGTATTTAGGGCACTATATAAACTCAAAAAGGACAGCCCCCTGCCTTTTTCTGGTTGCTCCTATTGTTGTGGAGCACAGGCCACAGTGTAGCAATCCCAGCTGAGAGCCTACTGAGCTATTCCCATGATGAGAATACTTGTGCTTGTCCCAGTCAGCAGGCGGCGTATAAGGGCCCCAGGCCGCCTCCCGACCAGCGCTCGTCTCCCCTTCCCTGAGGCCTCCTTAGCTCCCAGCCTCCCTCCTTCCTCCGAGTCACGATCTGGCCCGTAAATTAGTAGCGGGAGAAAAATAGGTTCTGTAAGATGAAACTGGGTTTCAATGTGTATGAACACACGACTCAGGGGAGACAAGAGAGAAGAAGCAGGCAGTAAATCCATTGGAGTCCACTGATAGCGCCTGTTTGCACAGCCACTGCCGCTTCCTTTGATCAAATGGTCGGGGGAGCGGGGGGTCGTGTGGCGCTGCCGAAGGTCAGCTATATATTACACTCCTAAAAGTGATTACTGAAATTCTTAAGTGAAACCATTCTGCTGCCAGGGTGTGCTCTAATCCCCTGCAGCGTTGTCTGGGCCGGGGCCAGGGCCTCTCTGTGGATGTGTGCGCCCAGCACTGCTTTCCCCTTTCCCACTTGTGTTTTCTATCATGAGAGCAAGCTTAAAAGAGCCCCTACATGGAAACATGGCCTATCTAGTTGCAATATCAACTGTTGCAGTTTGAAAAAGAGTGCAAGTGAGAGGAAAGGTAGTGTCAGGAAACATAAATATGCGTGAACTTCAAAGGCTAGGGCAGCAAATTAAGGGTTAGCCATTGGACAGGACAGTAAGTGGCCTTTACATAAGAAACAGGGTAAACAATGTCTGGATTGTGTTACACGTCCATCCTGCATGTTGTTGCACCGAGACCCCCCAGTTCCTCTCCCTGATTTCATTTTCTTACATTCATTTGCACAAGCCGGGAGCCAACATGAAATGTGTCACACTAATGACGCTGATGTTAAATCACAAACAAATTGACCGACTGAGGATACAAATGCTCTTGAATTTCATGCCTGATGATTTACTCTCGCAACAAATGATATCAAATGTCTTATAAAACTCAGATGGCTTGTTGAAGCGGGATCAAAACAAGTCTGATGAATGAAACAAAACAAATGTGTAAATGTGTGGTTTCTACTATCCAGGCTATGCAGTTGAAACTAAGTTTTCCTAAATAAGAATTATGTGAAGTCATGCTCTATGAAACGCTATACACGTTTGCTGATCATTACCTCAGATCGTCTTGTGTTAACTTTGGCAGACCTAATCTTGGCACTCCACTTAAAAAGGGGATGATGTATTTCCTCTTATTTATTATTTGCACTGGGCTACTGAGAGGGGAAAAGCAGTGGAAAAAAATGAGTGTGAGCTGTACGCCTGTAAATGGTGGGGAGGTGCCAGTAATAACAAAATCAAACTCGCTCCTCGGCTCATTAGGGTGAATAAAATGGTTCCCAGGAGAAACAACATAGCGTAAACTCATTGAAAATCTTTTTCACTGAATGCAGTATGCCAACACTTCTCGCGTTTTGCCACAAAATGACAAAGTAATAGCACTTAAGTGCTGCAAGTGCGTACGCTTCTATAGATCTGCAACCTCTTGTCGCACGTCTCATAAACTGTAGTGATGGAATTCAAAGAGAAATTCATCGTGCATGGCGTTCACACATGTTGACTGTAAAGCAGGCCAACTGCTCACCGGGTCTTGAGTTTAAGGCACACCGGGCCTTTCTTGCTCTCGAGCAGCCTCTTTGACCCCTCTTTCTGCTAATGTGATGTATGTGACCTTTCCATTATAGAAAAAAAATATAAGATTTGAAATGATTCATGAGGCACAAAGCCTGTTTGCGAGCCCTGTGAATTGGGAATGTCAGATTTATGGATATGAGCAGATTGATTTCCTGATATATGAAAAGGGCTTTACATTCTATATTTCATTATTTCAACTGGTATCCTCTCAAGCAGGTGCACAGTTTTCCCAAATATAGAAGTGGTATATCGTCATGTGTTTATGAAACGGACTTGGCCCTTCCATCTGTTTTCATCCCGCAGTGCCTTTTATTCAGATGTTTACACTGTAAGGAAGCCGTTTATGATTTTTAGCTGTTTCCAGCCTCAATGGAGAGAGGACCTCAGAGCACCTATGAGACCACGCTTCTTTGGCTCCATTAACTATTGACACAGCTGCTATCACGCCGGAATGATCTGATCCTGGAGCAGTGAACATCTTTGTACACACCTGCAGACACAAATACACATTGCATTGTGAGTTGGCTTTTTCGTTAGAAATGTCATTACCTGTTGATTGACATTTGGGTAAAATAAGGAATGATGTGTTAGACAAATTCGACATGTCTCCCTTCCGTGTACAAAATACAATGCACTCAGATGACACACGAGAGTGAATGTAATTATTGTCTCCGATCCACTCAGGTTTAAACATTAACTGTTTATTTGGCAGTATTACACATGGTGATGCTGGCAATGTGGCACTAAATAACAATAATGGCTGCTAGTTTGAGTAACCAGTAACATACCATGTGGGCTGTTAACCTTTTTGACCTCAGGGGCCAGGTTTTACTGGATGAAAAATCCTGGGGCCCATTCAGAAATCATGAGTTTTTAATTTTCTCCCTTTCTTGGGACAAAATTACATTTTCATCAGGCAGACCTGCCGTAAAGATAATGCTCACAGTTTGGTTTGATAGCGGTAATGATTTCACAGTTTATTTATTGTAATACAGTACTGTATTACAGCATGCGAAAACTCACTTGGTTGCAACATGGTTCACGGTACACTGTTCACTGCTTTGACTGCATTTGTCAGATTTCTTGCTCATCGCATCAGAAAAATATGATACTGCCTACAAGTCGTAGTTACCTGATGTTAGTGTTTCTCAACTATATTTTGCTAGCCCCCCCTAGAAAAGAGAACCCCCCCAGTCGATGCCCTGAATATAAATGAGATTATTATTGATGAAAATTATTTAAGTATACCAACACATGTATCCTTTTTAACATTAACAACAGAAAAACGCTATATAAATCAACTTTCAACAACTTTTAATTATTTTTATTGTGTTTATACGGGTTATAGCTTAGTCTAAAATGGAAAAAAAAAAAGAAGTGCACCAAAGTGGCTGAAAATAAAAGAAAATGATGAAAATTATTATTTTATTGCAATTACATTCCACATGACGAAAACAAAGCCTTTTTCCTGGGTGCATCCGTTCCCCCCCGGCTTCACCTGACGCCCCCCCCCCCCCCCCCCCCCCCCCCCCCCAGGGGGGCCTGCCCCACTATTTGAGAAGCACTGCCTTAAACACAAGGTATACAAAAAAGCTGACCTTGTAATTTTCTTTTTATGAAGAAGTTTGAATTTGGACTATTGTCTGATGTGAAGCTGCGTGAAATGAAAGTCTAGCAAACACCACCAATTGCTGTCAGGATCACAGAATGTGACGGCCACAAATTATATGAGGCACACATCGAGAGACAGTAGGGCAGTTACTCACGCGTGTGTGCGTACCAAATGTTATCACCCTGCAAGATGTTATCACGGTCCTTAGCTGGTTTACGCAACTGTTGACAACACCATATAACTGTTGACAACATCATATTTCTTTACAGCAGCCCGACCACTTCAGGGTGTACCTCACCTACTGCCCAAAGACAGCTGGGACCCATGTGAGGATATGTAGTGATGATAATGAATGGATGGCGATCTCTTTACCTCAATGTCACCACCCAGCTGATGTATTTGTATGTTATGAGTTTCGCATTCTGCTTTGATGGCCTCAGTGCTGATGAAGACGTGACTATGGAAGCAAGAATAATTAGTGGCTTTGGGAATTAAATTGCAGTTACAGGTTGTTCAGAGGGACACATGGACATACTTAATTTAGACGTTTTTCACATTATACACCTTAGATGGCATCTCGTATGAGCAGTTGTCAGGAGATGTCGGTGCATAAGCAGAAGTGACTTGTGGGAGTTGCCTCACCAATATGGCAGTAATGCACTTCATTTGACTATTTATTTGGTAACTCAAAATATAAATACAACAACCAGAGAATTACAAACATAGAAGCAAATAAATACATATTTGTAAAAAATAGTACTAAAGGGTGACATCAGTATTCGTACAGTATTAACACAGATTAATATGTAGCATTTAAATCTTGATCGTTTCAACATTATGATTACTAATGGTGGCATATGTCACATGGTTTGTCAGCGTTAAGAAGCATCCAGAAGCTAAGTTGCTAAGTCAAGCACACCATGAATCCTTTACATTGTGTTGCCGTTTAATTTCAAAGGATGTCACAGTCCTGTAGTATTTTTTTTTTTCCACGTAGATGGAATTTTTTCCGACTGTTTTTGAAAAGTCTCTGTCCATAACATCTTATTGACAACACTGACTTAATGACAGTATTCAGACTGTGCATGAGAGTAGACCAAAGTGAGTATCATTCTAGTTCAGGTTTCACTTTATTTCCTGCTAAACTTTTTTTTTCCTTTCTTTCTTTTTTAATAAACTGGGTTTAAAGCCATCTGGTTTTAGTACAGGTCTTTCGAAATTATGCAGGTCCAGAGTGAAGTACAATAAGTAGAAGTCTATGTGTGGCGGGCGGCAGTGGTGTGGCAGCGTTTGAAATTGGACTTTATAGTAACATTTGCTTATGTGTAATTACAGATGCTTGAGCAAAAAAGCACTGCAATTTCCCCACAAATACGGCTGTTCAAATGTCCATGCCTCATGACTTTCCTTTGCACACGTGGTAACGTCACGTCTGCAATGATGCATATTTGAGTTTTGTTACCATCTTAAACTGGTTATTAATTACATTTTATCAAGACCGAGACGCAAAACATTCGCTTGATAAAATCCAAGCTGCGCCTTTACACGTTTGTCAGAAACATGAGTCTCTCATTTGCTCCTTTCTTTCCTTTCCTTTCTTCTTTATTTTCACCACACGGCGGCAATGTTGACTAGGAATTCGTGTATCAGTAAGAACACAGACGTGTATGTTTGTCTTGACCACTTTCACGTCAGAACAATTATTTTAATGCTGTCTGAAGGTTATGTGTAGACTATGTAGAAAAACATAGAATTAAATATGAAATGTTAAATATAACGTCTTCCACTGTCAATCGTCCATACGGTCAATATTCATATCATCATATTATTTAAAGTTATTGATGAAAAAAGTAAAAAAAAAAAAAAAAGTAAAATAGTGTCATGTGTGGATATTTTCCAACAAAGGCTTCAATGGAATAAAATGGGAATATTTTTACCAGTTGTTGCTTTTCTTATTGTCAATTAATTAAACAGAATAAAATACAGATATTGCTTATTGGAAAGGCTCCATGAATCTATAAAATGTTCCAAATTTCTGTAATTTGTGTTATTATATTACTTAATATTACGTTTGTGGACTATGAATTAAATGAATACCGGTACTTGAGGGTTGAACGTTGGCACGTATGAAAAAAATAAATATAAAAATAATAATAATTAAAACTCAGAAGTGATTTAAGGCTTTTTTGTGTTGGCTTCAAACAAATTCTGCGACGCTCAAAAAGTATGAGGCGACTGATGGATTGACAATCAGCCAGACCACGTCACTATAGGAAAAAGTCAAGATTTCCTAGTTTAGTTCGTTATGTTCAGTTGTCATCTAAAGTGGGTGAGCAATCACCACCAAAATGTGTCCTCTTCAACCTGTACAAATAGAAAAAAAAGGTCGGCAAAATAGGGAGAAAAAACTCTCACCACACTTCAATCTGAATATCAGTGTTCTAACTGATAAGAGAAAAAAAACATACCTGACAACCAAATCAAATATATTGTGATGATAGTTTTTTATAATTTTTCAGGTTGAAGTGGCATAGGATTGTGCATTAGAACGATGGTGTGGCAATAGGTCAAAATGATCGGACATTTTGGAATGCTACATTTTTTTTATTACAGACAGGCAGCAGCACTTTGTCCCGTGCACTACTTCCAGCAGCTCATGAGCAAGCACAGCTAACTCAGAACTCGCGACTACTGCTGTCCCACCCAGCAACGCTCAAGTGCTAATTTAGCCAAAATTAGCGGGATTAAATTCCCATTTTACAGGAAGAGATGCACAAGGTGGATGACCACCTGTCATCATCTTGTGAACAAAAAAAAAAAAATATTGACTTTCCCTTTAGGAGTATATGGGTTTTAGACTTTTTATTAAAATATTCAGACATTAGATCGAAAAAAAACCCAATGATCACAGTGAAAGAATATGTAAGAATTTTTTTTTATCATAATTTCCACATAAAGAGCAATGAAAAATATACATTAATACATAAATACATTTGGATATTAAAGACTTAGCCAGACATGCTCTATATCAGTGGTCCCCAACCTATTGATCACCACGAACCAATCAACGCCTTAGATTTATATTGCGGACGGGAGGTGGGGGTGCGGGGGGGGGGGGGGGGGGGGGGGGTGCTGGCTGCTCGAAAAACCACATCACAAACGAATCATTCACTGAATCGCTACACTCATTCGCGGGGCTTTCTGTCGCTGGTGCCTATACCAGCAATCTTTGGCCAGGAGGCAGGGGACACCATGGACTGGTTGCAGGGCACATAGAGATGAACAACCATTCATGCACCCAATCACACCTAAGGACAATTTAGAGTATCCAGTACACCTGCCATGCATGTTTTTGGAATGACCATAAATAACCATATATTCAAATGTTACAGTTGTATTTTATTTTGATATTTGATGCCTTATGTGTAACTTCCAGTTTTGTGTTACACTTTTATTTTTTTCTTTGCACTTGCAGTGTCGTGATATAGATAAAATGTAGCTTGATTACGGATTTGGCACGGAGATTCAGATTTTTCGCTGAAGAGGCAAAATGTGTGTTTTAACGCATATTTCATTTCATGTGTGTTTAACTGGGAGGATGTTTTATCAAGTTTACATCTGTATATTATGTTTTCAGCTCTTACAGTGAAGGTGATTACAGTGATAGGAATTGAGCTGAGTATGGAGATGTACGGTCAAAGTTGCTCATAAGAAAAGGAAAAGAAAAATCATCAGTAAAAGCATCAACTTTGGTCGGTGGGTTTACTACAGTAAAAGCTTCGCTGCTCGCAAAGGACGGTGAGCAGTTACGACGGTTAAATGAAGTGGAGCTACAATGGCTAAAGAACGGTGAGCAACAACTGAACTACACGGAAAATGGACAGCCTCGAAAACCAAACTAAAGTTACAAACAGAAATGGATGGAGCAAGTACGTCGCTTGATAAAGGAAATACTAACAGCATATCAACAGATGAACGTGAGTTAAGTGAGCCGAGCGAACAGCAGGAGGTAGTGTCACCTAGGCGACCAGAGTGGCCTTTTGGAAAAACGCTAGCCCACCAATGAGACGAGTTGGTTGAAAGGAATAAACGGCTGTTCAGTATTGACGAACGATTAATAACTCCTGTCCAATGAGTATGCTCATTCCATCAACGGAACTGCAATTGCAGAGCTATCGAATAGGGATATGGATGTACAATATTTGCAACTTGAGAGTTTAAAGTTAGAAAGGAAAATTCAAGCTGCTCGTGCTAAATTGGAAAATTTACAACAAAGAACTAAACATGGTTGCAGCTGATCAGCAAATATAGACCAATATAGATTTCGCTGTTGACAGTCAACCAATACATGTCGCAAACTAAAGTGTCTAAGGATGCATATCCCAAAGTGTGTAATCCAGGGCCAATGGTTATACCAGCATTTCCTACGGACATTTCCCAGTTGGCCAAAGCAATTCAAGACAGCATTGTTATCCCAGTGCCAAAACCCACAGTTTTCAGCAGAAATCCAATCACCTATGTTGAATGGAAGACATTATTTACATCTCCTGTTGACTGCAAAGGCATTTCACCATCGAGAAATTTAATTTGCTAAAAATGTCACAGGCTAAGCACAAAACCGAGGGCACATTTTGTCGCAGTGATGAAGAAGCCTACAAAGATACATGGCAAAAGCTCGACCAACTTTATGGACGTCCTTTAATTAATCAAAGGGCTTTTATAGACAAATTAGCAAAATTGCCTAAAATAAACTCAAAGGATGCAGATGGATTAAGGACATTTTCAGACTTTTTAAATGCATGTCTCCAAGCAACTCCACATGTATAAGGTCTCGAAATATTAAGTGACTGTGAAGAGAAACAAAAACTGTTGCACAAAGTTCCCGAGTGGTTGTCAGCACGCTGGATTTGCCAAGTCACAATTACACTTGCCGAGTGATTGTCAACACGCTGGATTTGCCAAGTCACAATTACGCTTGTGGAGGGCAAGGATTTTGCACAGTTTGTGGCTGTTGAAGCAGAAATCGCATGCTCAAATAGTTTACCCTATGACAAAGAGAACACAAAGAACTTTAAATCAAATAGACCCACTCAAGCCTTTGCAATGCAAACCACAGTGGAAAACAAAAACACAAGGACAAAAGCAGTTCAAGTTCTGACACAACAGCGACAACGGGTCTCAGTATAAATAAGGAGGGTCAACCAACGGTACAAAATCCATCAAAAGAACAGTTGATGAATGCACTATCAAATACACATAGTAATAGCACATTTGTTAGTGAAGTGGTGCGCAACCAATTACAAGCAGACCTTCAACAAGTCAAGTTAAAGTTAATGACCATCATGGGCGTTCACTTTATCACTAAGAGTCAGCGTATCTGGCCTACGTGTGAGAAGTTATGATTCAGACACCTATATTTACTGTAGCTACCTCCCTTATATACAAAGGACTCAATTCCAATTAATTATGACAATATTCCCACTAGTGTCATGGCAAGGAAATGGCCACACCTTCACAGAAATTACAGACAAAAAAAAAAAAGCTCAGCTAAATTGTGACGTTGGACTCCTCATTGAATTTAACCGAGCGTGTTGTCCTGCCCACCTGTCAACGAGCTCTTGGATCTCTGGCCTCCTTTCAAAATTCAGTCTGAGGTAATACAGATGAACAGCGCTAAAGGCAAAGGTAACTAAAAAAATGTTCACTCATTATCTAGACACATTTATGAAAGAATTGGTGAATCTTTTCTTTTTTTTATTCAGACAACATTGTTGGTTTGCTATTACTGTATCTCAATTAACATTTGTAGCAAACAATGCCCAGGATCTGAATGTAAAGAAAAGAAAATCTAACCTGTTTACAGGTGGGTACACCTTCACACATCACTCCGGGAAATCACTTGATCGTTATGTCACGTTTGAGAACGTTTGTGTGTATTTTGGTGTCGAATTCCTACGTTAAATAAGCTTGTAGAAAAGGAAAAGTTTGTGTTGCTTTCTTACTGTGGGCTCAGTGTCACGTGTTTGTGACTTTGGGCATCACTCCTCCACTTTGTCGCGTTTTGTTTTGTTTTGGTTATTGGCTACCTCCATCTTAGTATTTCATGTACAAAGGTAAATGATTTAAGACCATGATGCATTTAATGCACCATTGTAAATATGTTCTGGGGTTTGCTTACTGGTAAAGTGTTGTATGAGTCCTTGTGATGCTTTTAGCATCTTTATATAAAATAAAAAAAATTTAAAAAAGCACTTGTGATGCAAGCTAAAACAAATAAAATATAAATAAAGGCCAAAAACTGAATTTGGAAACTAGGAGAGTTGATAAGCTATAAAAACGGATTTTGGGAATAGTGTTGCAGATAAGTGATACATGTTACAGAATGTGTTGTTTTGAAGTTATATGGAATCAGAGTGATGATGACAGAATGATTCTTGTATTTGAAATGATATTGAATAATTGTAAGTTTTCATGACCAATGTGAATGTATAATATGTCTAGATAGATAGAAAAAAAGACAGTATTTTTGATGCTGGGTAAATACTAACTAAAGGACAATGCATACAGTATTTAGTGAGGGAATTTATTGTGAATGTAATTTGTGAATAAAGAGATAGCCGGAGATTTGGTGAAACCAGTCATGAATATTTCGCTGTCTCCATCTGTATAACATTTCTAAAAAAAAAAAAATTCAGGAAAAAAAAAAAATATATATATATATATATATATATATATATATATATATATATATATATATATATATATATTGTTCTGGTGTCTTCCTGGTACCTGCAACAAAAACAACACTAAAAAATAGCTGTAGAATATCCTTATACGTGTCATGAGGTTTTGAGGAACACTGCATAGATCAGAGGTGTCCAAACCGGTCCTCAAGGGCCAATATTCTGCATGCACACCTGGTTTCTTTACCTGGCACACCTGAATAAAATGAGCAACTCATCAGCAAGCTCAGCAGACACCTGATAACGATCCTGTTAATTTGAATCAGGTGTGTCAGGGAAAGAAACCTTGAAAACATGCAGGACAGTGGCCTTAAGATCACCGAGTTTGGACACCCTTGGCATTGATTCATAGATGGAGACATGATATCAATTATTTAAAAAACAAAAAGAAAAACAAAAAAAAATAGCTTCATGGCCCATTGAGTACTTTGCATGTGCAATATGGGATGATTTTATTGTGCATTTTCTTTAGGTCACCATTCTGAACTCTCCAGCATACTCGGTCTGCGTCCTACCTCATGACTCCTTTGGTTTGTACTTTGATCCCCTCTGTATTTTTGCTCGTTGAAGATTTATGTTAATTTGTTCTAATCACTCTCCTGCAGACTCCGCTCCCTTTTTACCTGGTGTGCGCTTTGTGTTAAATAAAATCTTTTTTGGTTCTGGTTGGGGTCCTTAACCCGCTCCGGTTCATAGCAGCTTTAGTGGCTTTTCCATTTTCTATAATATTGTTAAAAAAAAAAAAAAAAAAAAAATTGAACTGACTAAAGAATGTTGTTGGTCCTGTCTTTGTTTCAAAAGGTACAGTCAGTTTCAATGAATTACAACTCAGACCTTGCTAAACAGATTATATGCCGAAGCTTGACTGCCACTTACCTAGACGTATTTAGACAAAAGATATTCAAAATTGTGAAAACAGTAGATGTCCTGGCTGAGATTTTAAAAATCTATGAGGAACAGGTGAACTCAACATTATAAATGTCATAGATTTAACTTTATTAATATTATTGCACAGGATTTAAAAAAACCTGCATTGATCAAACTGCATAAATGTAAACTCACGGTATTTGGTGTATTTAATAGTTTCCTGAATGTAATCAATCCCACTGCAGTGACTTGCCCTAGTGAATTAACCTGTGATGTTTATGGGTAAACCACATTGCTGTTTTCTGGTAAACAACACATTTGTTTTTGACTGGAGCAGACAGAAACAAGAACATTATTGGGCCTTTAAGGAGTGATGGTTTGTCGACAATAAGAAAAACATTTTGTTAAAGATGAAAACTGTCAACTAAAACTTTTTAAACTCAAGAGTTAGGTTTTTTTGTTACTTTTGGTGTCTTTCTTTCAGTCAGCATGAGGAGCATGAGGATGTTGGAGTGGCCCTCTTTACCATCAATGGTGACCAACACCTACGTCCAGTTAATTACCAGCCTCTGAACATCTGTGTCGTTATAGAAAGCAACAGTGTCTTCAGCCACCTCTGATTCAGCAATGCCTTCCTGTTCATGTTTGGACTAATCAATGCACTATACCTCAGTTACCCTCAAGAAATGGCCAACACTTTTGAATTTGTTCAGAAGATTTTACTTGGTCTGGAAGGTGAGAAACTATCGGTAAGGTTGTTACGTCTGAAAAGTAAAATGAGTTAAGAAGGATGTGAGGCGTTGTTTTACTGAATGTTCTTTTTTTTTATATAGCAATAATAGCAATACTCAAAAGTAATAACAATAATAGCTCAAATAATAACTCTCAATAGCATAACTCAATGTCGATATGACCAACATTGTTCAACTGTAAACACACAAAAGAAACAGGTAAACCTTACTTTATCAGTTTATTCCTCATCTCCGAATCCCAATTTCAATATCGATCCATTAATAAGGTGCACCTGATTATAAGGCGCACTATCAGCTTTTTTTTTAAAAAAATGAAGGCTTTCAGGTGCGCCTTATAGTGCGGAAAATACGGTACATTCAAGTTGCTGCTCAGTTTCTCATTAGGTGTTTTTCTGTGAACGAGGACAAGAAAAAGAAGTTCAATTAAAAATAAATCATTCAGTTAAGCTGTGGTATAAATGGTACTATATACAGTATTTCTGGGTCAACAGTTGCCTCAAAATTGTCTGGAATTGTTTTAACTTGCTCATGATTCATGTATCAATCCTAAACTCAGCTTCACATGTTGTTTTAAGAAATCAAATTGAAACTAGAAATGCAAAATGCAAATAGTCAAATTTCATGTGTAATACTTGTAATACAGTACCTCTGCAAAAATATACAACTCAAATAACTTAACATTTGGAAAGAATTCTTTGTCTGGCATGAGAGAACTATGTCAGACTTTCACTCATGTTCAACACGGAAAGCCTTCTGCAACATTGCCTATGTCAGATTGATTGACGCCGTACATTTCCTCAGAAAAGTAATTGCCATCTATGGGGGGCAGGTCTACTCGGTACACTGAAAACCTGAAAAGGAGAGCATTCGTAATTTATTATTTCTCCACAGACAGTTGGTAAATTTGATAAGTGAGAGAAATTATGGTCTTGTTTATTGCAGAAAGTCTTACTGCCATGTGACTTATCTAATTAAGTGCTTGTTTTTAAAAGTAAATTATAATCAATACGGCTTTATACACTACAGGCCAAGTCCCCACCCTAATTCCCTTTGTAATCTTTGCGTAGAGCTTGAGATGCTTCAAGCCAAAGCTAACTCAAAAAATGCATCCCACTCCAGGAACAGGTCACAAGGATACAGCCTGTATAAAGGCAACAATTTATAGATGTCACATACGTACATCATGTGTGCCTTACCTCTTGAGTCCTCTGAGTTTACAATCCACATTTCATCTATAAACGTCATGTTTTTGGCAGCCTTTTTCCTGAGGTGCTTTGGTCTGTTTTAGTAGAAAAAAGGATGTGCAGGCAGCAAGCAGGTAGAAGTCTGCAAAACCCGATTCAGTGTTTTGTGTGACAGGACATGAAGCTATGAGAACCTCTGCTTCATTTAGTGTGCATTATTTGATAGAGCGTGTCTGAGGATGGAACTGGAAAATTGAAGTCTAATTACCTTGCCTGCTCTTGTCTTAGTTCATGTCTCCAGTTCTCAAAAGTGGATGGAGGTGTCGATGATCTTCTCAGCATGCCTTAACTGTTCATTGAAGTTGGCTATTACCCTTCTTTGTATTGATTCAATCACTGCTGTGTAGAAATGCTGTAATGGTTAGTGATGGCTGAGTGGGGCTGAGCGCTGGTTCATTGCTCGGAGGCTCAATGAAACAGTTTAGGGAGGACATCTAGTGGTCTTTACATTAAGTTTGGATTTGATCAGTAGGGGTCCGTCAGGGCCAGCAAGGCCTTCTCTGCTGGCCTAACATAACCTGACATTATCATAACTATAATATACTGTAGAAATTATAATAACTATAATGGTCAATTTCATTTCAAATTCATTTTTACTAAATGTGAGCAGCCCGTATAACTCAATATAAAGCTGGCAACCGAGTCATAAGATCACCACCTATAGAGGCCTCACACTGAACGTGACATGAGTGGATGCTCACTGCAAGAAAGCGGTAAAAAGCTCAACAAGTAAGTTATGTGGTGTTGGCTTTGCCTGATTGCTTTAGAGTAGAGGCGTAGCGAAGCTATTAGCTAACCTGTCCCTACTTTGGCAATATTTCTGACTGGGCTACCAGGGGTGAGAGCTACCCCTGGCAAATAGTTCTGCTGGGAATGCCTTTTGTTTGCAAAGGATGGATTTGGTGTTTAGCGCTACACTGGATATGCAAACTTTAATTGTTTAAACAAGACAGCAGCGAGACACCAAAGCACAGCTGGACACACACACTACGGTGCTTTTAAAAACTTATGGGGACACCCAAGTGTATATACAGTATTGTAGATCTCAGTTCGAATGTAAAGAGAGCTCCTCAATGCACTACAGCGCTTTAAAAAAAAAAAAAAAAAAAACGTTTAGAACACCCGAGTGGATACACTGCAAATCTCAGTACCAAGAGAACGAGGCCTCCATAATGAAAAGGTGAAGAACAACTGGGAGATATTGAAAAGAGTGATCGATTGAGACCACTGTTTGTTTTGGTGAGTGAAAACCTTTTATTTATTGTTTCATTGTGTTATTTTATTTTGTTCACATTCAATTAATAGTAAAGAAATAAAATTATTTTCTTCTTATATTAAACTGCAATTTGTAATTAGGGCTTCAGAAAATTTCATGGATATTTATTTTAAATTATTATTGATTTTTTTTAAGTTTTGACAGCATCATGTATGATGACAAGTTTTAATGGCTGATGCGGGTTTATTGACATTAAAAAGCTCCAGAAAATAGCTTGAAGAAGGTTAAAGAGGGCACAAAATATCTGTTCTTTTCTCAAGCAAGTGAAATGATTCAGAAGAAATTTTGAACAACACAAGAGATACGGTTGGAGTTTCTCCAGCCAACCCTTTTATCTTTGCCTGTACAAATTTTGGAAAAGATTCATGGGCGTGACTGCTTGAAACATTACGCAGAGTCTTATAGAGCCAAACACCCTGCACATTACATCAAGAAAACTAATTGAAGCATGTAGCTACAAGTTCACAACTTCTTAATCTTCAAACCAATGAACACAATCAACTGGTAACGTTCATGGCAGGAGGAGAAGGCAGGAGCAAGCATTTACGGGTTTACGAGAGACCGCTATACACCTTGGCGCCTGCGTCTGGCCTTTCCTTGCTCCGCCGGCACTCGATTCCACGGCAACGGGGTGCGGTGGCAGTCATCAGCTTATCTTGTGCTGCAAAAGAGCCATGGCAAGTCCAGACAACTCTGGAGAAGATTCTTCTCATCCCTGTTGAACCTCGTGATGGGACAAAGTCTGTCCCTGGGATGTCATATGACAGACTGTGAAGCAGACAAAGTCGTTAAGTGAGAAGTGCCACATTTGCAGCGGCGTTGACTCTGTCCTGTGTCAGTCGTGTGATGTGATTGTTTATCAAGTTATTTATTGACGAGTGTTTTCTACTGTCTTTTGACAGCGTTCTGACATCTGTTGGAGGAGAAGCAGCTGAAGGAACTCCACACTTATGAAACGTTCTGTTTTAATGTACACCAATAGAAGCAATGTCTTTGGTTCATTTGAAATTCTTTTAACTGCTCTTTGTATTTATGCACTGTGTGTATATAATTAATGGCCTTGCCTATAATTCCAAATGCACTTCATGTATGTTTTTAAATTTCAGTACTATGACAATTAGCAATCTTTGAGGACATTCAACTATAAACTTTGTGACAATGATTTTCTCCTCCGATCTTGCAGTGCTTTATGCGAATTTGGGAGGGGAAAAAACCCACCACTTTCCAGCTAAAAATGCATTGTGTTACTATCATTTTTAAAGAGAACAATTACAATTACTATTTTTTTTGTGTGTAATATTACACTACCGCATTACAGCAAAAAGTAATGCAATGCATTAATTACATTACTTTTGTAATGCGTTACTCCCAACACTGTACTGCACATTAAAACTATTCAAGTCAATTCTTAATATTCTAGTCAATTAAATAACTGAAAATGTGTTGTAATTTTATGAAAAAAAAATGCACAGCAAAATGAATAAAAGCCCGCCAGATAAAGATACCACTGGTAAAAGAAAGCTACAGTCAAACAGAAGCTTTAACTAAATGCCTTTGTATAATAATGTGTATTTGTGTTTTACACATTTTCACTGGAGGTGCCTGCATGTTCCATGGGAAGGGCATTCCACAGCGCTAGCGCTTGAGTACAAAAGCCCTGCATCCTGCGACCTTTTTTTTTATCTCTCTGGGTCAGTAAGGATGGATCATATGGTAATACTTTTTAAGGTTTTGTGAATTACTTATAATCATGTCTCAGGTGTACAGGAAGCCAACAAAGGTTGCCTAGCATCAGGGTAATGCGATCGATCTTTCTCATCCTCGTTTGAAATCTCACTGCTGCATTTTGACTCCAGGTTTTTGATGCTGGACATGAATTGATATTCCCGCATCAGTAGGAGACAGAATATGGCAAATCCTAGCAATATTGCAAAGGCGAAAAAAATGTCCTTGTAACGTTGGTAATATGCATTTGAAAGGATCACGCTAATGTTCAGACTCACAGTGGTGCTCATAAGCAAATGCCAAAGATGAGCAGGGCCAATAATTAATTCATCTGTTTTACTGGGGTTGAGAAGCAGAAGATTAGACTTCCATTGTTTAGGCTCTGAAAGTCAGCCCTCTAAGTTAGAGCAATTACATGGATTTGTTATTTCTAAAGGTGTCTATAGTTGAGTATCATCAGCATAGTAATGAAAACTAACATTAATGTATGATATCACCAAATGACAGCACGTAGATTTCAACAGTAGACGACCACTGCACTTCACTCACAATAAAGAGAATGATATGCATCCCAGACAGGCTCTCCAAGCAGTTTCAATAACAAATTTCCTTCAAATGGGAATGGGCGCGTACTTAGCTTTATGAAAGCTGAGAAGATAACTATTACACAGAACTTGTATTGTTCTTGCAGTTTGTGTCCCGATTATCTATTTCTTCTGAACTAGATTGGTTTTTAGCTGTAGAATAAAAGGGTGGTTGAAAATCTTCAGCAATGTAACAAACACACCTGTTCTATCTGCAACTTAGAACTTGAGCGGTAAATCTTGCACCACATCTATGTGTGCTTTAAACCACGGCACATCTTGGAGCAACTCTAAAAAAAAAGTTCAGATCCGGCTTGGTTGTCATGGATGAAAACAGTAGGTATACAAATGTGCGAAGTGAAGCACACAACGTTACGCATACGTACGTGCATACCAGTTATAAGCACACTTGCACATACTAAAACCATTTCGAAGTCATCTCTGTGAAGCACTGGCTATGATGCAAACATGTTACCTGTCTGAACCAGGTTTTTAGAATTTTATTCCCGGTGTTTAGACAAATCATCTGGAAGATTAAGTTATTATTCTGGTGAGTATCCTTTTTGTAGGTGTAGGTGTAGCAGTTTCTTTTACAATTGAACTTAACTGATTAACAGTCACTTATCACTAGATGACAATGATTTGAAAGTAAGTTGGTTGAATGTTGAAGAAAAGATGCTGTTTAACTAGCTGCCCTTGTATTGTAACTGAAGTTTCCAAGATGTGTAACTTCTGTGTGGTGAAACCTCGTTTAAGAATGGATAACAGATGGGCTCACAACATTTTTGAAATAGCTTGATCAGTACTGATTAAACATGTCAAAATAACCTATTAGATCCTATTCATGATAGTTATTCTCAAAAGGAAGCAGAGTCCAAAATAAGACCACGTTTTTCTTCCCGCTGTCCATTGGGTTGCCATAGAAACTGTGGGGCTTTATGTTTTGATAACACATTTAATAACCGTTGGAAAAAGGGTCAGTGACTGTATTACCTTGTTTACCAAAAAAGGTTTTAATGGAAGGTCTTAAAATTCACCCATCACTGGCTTTGTATCATCATGCAAAGACATAATGATCATTGGCGATAATTTTCACTTGTCAGGGAAGAAAAAAAAATCACTTTTGTAGGCTACTTTAAAAACTAACATAATGAGCTAATATATAATAACTGCTACATAAATTAAATAAGACCATTTGGTGACACCGAAACATGCATTCATTCGCGTTATGCTGGAGGTAAAACCTCTTAGAAATTTTAACATTGTAAGGTTTTTATTTTTAATTTTCAAATCTCTCACCGTCTGATAAAAAGAAAAACAACAGTTGATTCTAAACCATAGACAGAATGAAAGTTGTTCAAGGATTTCTTTTTTAGGTTTGATATTGATATAGTGAGGTTTTAAATCAACTTTCAATGAAAGTAAATGATAATCCTGATTCTTATGTGAATCTATTTTTAAAAAAAACTGCACCTGGTGTGTGCAATTTTATTTGAAAGTATGCATCCCCTGGCAAAAATTCTGTGTCTAGGGCGCAGGGCTGCAAGCAAACGAGGGCACTTTTTTTAATCCCTTCTGATGAAATCCCATATCCAACTAACAGAAACTATTTATTTCAACACATTGCCAGATGATGGTATAAAGGAAAATATTAAGACAGCATGGGTATACATGGAAACCTGACCAAAACAACATTTTCCACTGCAACTATGCAGTTGAATATTCAAAATCATTTGTGTGCACTTCTACAGGTATAACGGTTGAGAGAGGAAGTTATTTAAAGGTTGCCAACATTGTGAGCACAGCTCTCTTGAATTCAGTATATTGCAGTTTTGCACTTCAGCACTATTGACATTAGTATTTTCAGATGCAGGATTTATTCCAAGTTTTAAGAAATTATTATTAATTTTTTAAATCTAGTCTTAGGTCAACAGTGTCAATACAAGCCATTCGGAACTAACTGCATGTGAAACTGCCTTTGGAAAACAGATTGAAGGAGCTTGAAGTGTGGCATTAATGTGAACATTTCATGGGGTATAGCACTTTGGACTTCGATTTACTAGTGTCAGAGAGTTAGTCAAGCCACCTTTTTTTGTCATTAAAATCACAGTAGGCAAATATGAATTATGATTTGGACACAACAGAACACAAAAATGTCAACAAAACAAAATGTGCTGTGGGAAAGGTCCCCCCCATGCAGAAGCTCATGCACTGATGAAGTGGTCAAGATTTTGAAGACTGTAAGCAACCAAATATCAGTCTACAGTGGTGCTGAGTGAGACCATAAACTTAGCCAGACTGCTGCTACACAAACATATTTTTTTTCTAAGACAACAAACACAAGAATATCCCATGATAGCCAGTGTAATTGTTTCACATCTTATTGCCTTTATAAGGGAAAACTATGAGTGGCTTATCAGTAAAACATCACTACACTACTGGCTAAGTCATACATTACTATAAATACTTATAGTAGATTTTGGATAGTACACTCAGAAGGTGTTGAACAATGGGGAAGAGAACATAAAATACATTACAATTTGGACTGTTAACTGTTTGGTCTCTTAGCATTTTCATAACACAGGTTAAACCGAAAAGGGATTCAAACACTTCTGCCAAAATCCTGTCACTGCCAGTTTGAGTATCCATGTTTTAAATTTCGCAAACTTAAGGGATATCAGGCTCAAGAGAGTGCACCTCATTTGAACAGAAACTACTGTTTCTTAGGGAGGAATCAAGAAACAAACAGGAAACTAGGCTGTTGATGACAGAGAAGACGCGTCATAAAAAATAAATAAATAACCCAAACCACATTATGACGAAAGCTTGTTTACTATCTGGTCTTTGCCACAGTAGAATGCCAGTGTGTGGCTGCACCTTATTTTAGCGGAGCGTTGGTATTTGATTGTTTAGGAGTATGGTTTTCTATTTAAATGAATGATGTATATTTAACATACAGTAATAGCAAAAATAAGGTTTGTATATATGATCATTTAATAATTATATAAATTGACTAACAGCCAATAAATGTGTTTTCACAAAATCAGGTTTATGTCACCGAAAACTGAGCTATTGATATATTCTAATTCTAGATCTAATTCTAGATCCCTTCAAAATTATATGTAATACATGGAGGAAGCTAAAGAAAATTGACGGTTACAGAAATTTGAATGTTGCCAAGTTGAAATCCCTAAATTTGGCTTTCATGGATTCGGGTCATCTACTAATCTAATCCGTTATTTTCATAAAATCTGATGCCTGTGGCTGCTGGGAAATGAAAGTCGAAACCTTAAGGTGGTTGTTTTTGTAGAAATCACAAAATGGACACCCTTGTCAAAAAGTTGTATTTTGGCCATAACTCACACTAATTCCCGCGACATGAGCCTGCTTTTGTGGAAATGTGTCACATGTATACATATTGTGAAAATAAAAACAAACAGAAAATAAATATCATTTCTGAGTAATAACATCCAATTTTATATTAAATGGCAAAATGATTAGATTCTGAGCACAGTAGTGTCAGTGACCTTTCCTTAAATTCTTGACTTTTGTGACATAATGTTTGACTAAATACCCCTCAGAAGCACACATACAGTAAGTATTACTGAGCTACAAAGGCTATTTTCCGAAACATTTAAACATCAATAAACCCGCATCATTTTACGCGATACTGTCAAAACTTAAAATAATTAAAAATAAAATTTGTCCATGACGTTTTATCAAGTCCATCAAGAGCAGGCAAGCTTTAACAAGCTTCTACAGCTTGTCATTTATTTATTGCAGTTTAATGTAAGAACATCATTTTATTTCTTTGTCATTAATTGAATATGAATGAAATAAAATTACAAAAACATATTAAAAATGACAACATACATGAATCAAATGCTTGACTCACCAAAACAGCTGTCCCCCACTTAATTTCAAGACAAAATCCATTCTTCTTTCTTTCCTCAGAAACAATTCAATGACTTGTTTGTAGAGTGTGTACGTTTCATTTCCAATAATAAATCCTTTCTATTGACATAGAGGCTAATGCTGAAAGTTGTGTCTGTCCAATCTACATTTTGCTCTTCTTCAGCCATTGTGGGTTGAAAAAAAAGCGATTAGATTCGATTTTTCTGCTAAATGTCCGCGAGTCTGGCTTCACTATACGCTATGCCCTTAACGCAGATCAGTCAAGCAACACAGTTACTTGGTTGAGGAACACGTGTTTTTTTGTTGTTGTTTTTTAAATAATCTGGTGCGCCTAATATATCGGTCATATCAAATGTTATATATTACTGTACTGTTATCACCATGTGTCGGATACAAGTACGTGAGCTCTGTTCAACAGCAAGCCCAAAGTGATGTCTCACAAGCCATGAAGCTGAGCGTTTTGCTACTTTATCTCAATCAAGTGGCGTGAGTTCATGAACATGCAGTCATACAAGTAAAAAAGTAAAAGTAAAGTTAAATAACATTAGCCATTTGTAAACAAATAATGTGCCACAAATAACCCGTTTGAAGGGATGTGCATTGACGCTAACATTAGCTATTGCAATGCTAAACAAGCATGGGTGCAATCTTTTCATATGCTAATTACTGTAGATCATTGGCAAGCGAATGATGCATATAAGTGTCACAGCATGTAGCAACAATGATGCCCAAAATACATAAAAACACAGACTTACTGTAATTGCTTTTGGAAGAATTCTGAATGAGGGGCTCTTTTAAAAGAGCATGGCCTTCGTACTATTGTAAACGCTGGATTGTAGGGAAGCGTCTGGGAGTGATGACGTCACAGGAGACAAAGAGAGTTTTTGGGGGAGTTGAAAAATAAACAGGTGTCGGCCGTTCCAACCCCAAAGGTTGCACAGAAAGCTTTGCGACACCTCACACACACACGCACACACGCACGCACACGCACACACGCACACACACACACACACACACACACACACACACACACACACACACACACACACACACACACACACACACACACTACACTATCCTTCACCCAAAGCAACTTCATGACTGCATTATTGTATGTGACAAAGTATTAATTTGTGTAATATAATTTTGCCCTAAACAGCCAATGCCTAAACCTGAGTGTGCCAGTTTTGGACCGTTTTTTTGTTTTTGTTTTTTGTTTTTTTTTCTTAATGAAGAGGGTCTCTAACCAAAATTTTGCCTCAGCAGGGATTCATCAAACCAGGACAAACGGCATGGATGAGGTGCAGAGATCGAGATCTTCCTATTCTGGCTAGCGTGTGTGGCATCATAGCGGGTGTTCGCTGTTTACAATCTGCTGTCCACTACATTGTCCAACGTGTCACTTACACAAGACTCAATACTGCTGGCCTGCAGGCAGTGACCAAAGGGTTTGCAGGGCTTGCAAGGCATCGGGCATTTAAGAGCAGCTGGGGCAATTGATGGCTGTCATGTCGGGATCAAGTGTCCAAATGGTCCTGATGGTCAGGACTATAAAAATCATAAACTGTTCCCGAGCATAATTCTGCAGGCCATGTGTGATCATCTTGACCACTTCCTTGACATCTATGTGGGCTGACCTGGGTCAATCCACGACACCAGGGTCCTTCAGCACAGCCCCCTGTGGGCTGTATGCACCTCCTTAGGAGATGGAGGGTACACCTGGCTGCTTGTAGGGCATAATAATGAGGGCGTTTGTCCCCTCATTACACTCTACAAACTGCCAGTCCAGGGTGTTAAGGCTTGGCGCTTCAATTTTCATCATTTCAGTAATGAGTGTGCCATTGGAATAATGGTGAGATTCCAGGCCATTTTTGTCCACACCCTGGAGATACACCACACTTTTCCACCATATTTACCATTAATTTACACTTGATGAAATGTGGACCACTCATTAGGTTTTTATATGACCCTCAATGAAAAGGGATTAGATTATATTCTATTTTAGCATTTTAAATCAGCCATCGAAAACACTGTTTCCAAATAGATCTAATTTTGGCCTTGGTGAGTGAGCCTATGTGACTTTGTTGTATATGTATTTGCATGCATAAATGCACAATTTTCAGTCAAGAACCCATCATTATGTGCAGAATCACTCCTCATTGCCAACCGAGTTGATTTGACACTTGTGCCTCCAAGTGGCCATCTGTTCCTTGTCGGTTCCGACTGGATCACAGATGCTTTAAGAGGCTGTAAACAAGCAAAAATGTTAAAGAGAGTGATTTATGCTCTTGCAATATGCTCATCTGTACTGAAGCGAGACTGATGTTCTTCTGGACGATTGGAATTAATTTGAGTGTCTGATATGAGATTGTATTGAATTGTATGTTTGGATGCATGAATAAAACAATCTAACATAGGACTCACATTGCCAACAACATCAAGCAGCGTTATAAAATGGAATTGTTGATAAGCTCCTTGTTGAGGTTGGCTGCACACCCATCGAGGCTCCTTCAGTGCACAAGCTTATATTTTTTGATTCATTTGATAACCTGTCAGCTGGTCGTTATTTAACACTGTATGATGCTAAGTGGATCTCATTGTAGGATCCAAATTGCAGAAAGAACATCCATTTAATACCGTTTGTCAATTGAAATATATTGATGGTGACATAGCACCCGTTCAATTGCTCCTGAATATCATGATCTAATAAAGGGAAGCATTTTGAGCATCACAAAGACAAACATACTTTGCTGTTGTTCTGATTGCCACACGGCATCCAGTCTCCTTTTATTACTACAGTATATAGACATTTATCTTCCTGTCGCAGATGAACCTTTGTGAGGGTTTGTATGCTTTATAAGTCCTCAAACACAGAGGTGTGACATTTCACATGGATTTCCAAGTATGTGTGAACCTTCTTCAAATAGGTATTCCATCTGTGCATGATTTTTGTTTTCTGATGGATACAATCGACCATATTCATAATTGCCCCAATCATGATACATAAGAAGGCACTTGAACATGGATGATTATCTTCTGAGCATGAGACTATAGCACGTTGGTGGCACTTAGACAATGCTGAAACAATCCCTTGACTGTGTTAAGTTCTTCTCATTGAAAGCAGTAAACACATCCATGACACCTTCTTGGTGAAAATAGCTTCTCCAAAAAATGGCACCATGTGATTAGATACTCAGAAAAGATGGAACCAGACCCATCCGGCATCATTTACTACTTGAGCAGATGTTCCCACATTTCATTTCACTCATTTGCTCCTAACATGAGCACTCCATCGTTTGGCAGCTCCTTCTCAGCACAAAATCTCAAAAAAAAAAAAAAAAATGTCACAGTTAAGTGAGTACATCTTATGGCTCTTCTGTAGGTCATCGTTTAGCATGGTAGGACACAGTGTTAGTAAGTGGACACACACACAGGGAAGCTGACTTGCTCAAAAATAATAATTTAATTTAGCATGAAGAAAAACAAGCAAACAAGCAAAAAAAAAAAATACAAAAATGAAATTAGTAGGGACTAATTATTCAGTGACAGTGACAATATAACACAACTACATTGACCCAACAAGAACTGAAAGAAAACAGAAAACTAAATAACAGATGAAACATGAGACAAGAATGAACACCTGGACAAGACACAATTAGAGCAAGGAGCTGATTGGCTGACATAAAGGAACAAGTTGACGAGGACAGGTGGACACAATCAAACAAGCCGCTGACACATGAACAACTAAGATCAAAGCAAAGTCAAAAACCAGTACATGAAAGACAAATCAACACCCAACACAAACCCAAGACATGAAAGAAACAAAAATCTCTGACACCACACTAAAAAAAAACACTGGAACCACGTTTTGTGTTGCAGTTGTCCAACCGCCCTTAAAATGCTCTTCCATCTTTGATTGCAATCACAATTACAGTGGAGCCCCAGTTTACGATGTCCCTGCCTTACATTTTTTTTCACCTTACGACGTGGCCCACAACGTTTTTTTTGTCCCCTCTTTACACCATTCTTTTCGCCCTATGACACATCCAACATGACTGCCAGTATGTGCGACACACCCAACATGGCGGTCAGTGTGGGCTTGTACGTCTATGCACACGTCACCGCTTAAATTCACTGCAATGCTGGTCTGCTATTGGTCGGCGTCATGACTCCCCAATATACTTGTCTACTATTGGTCGGCGTCACAAGGTCATGAAGATGCTGGTCTGCTATTGGTGGCGCACTGGGTCACAAAGCTGCCTAAAAACTTGATCTTGTTTGAGAGTGCTTTCAATATGGTATTTATCATGCATTGTAGTGCAGTACTTAATTCAAACTATAATTGGCTATTCATGGTTCCCAAGCTTACTAGTGATCTTAAAGAGAGAAGTAAGAAGGTGATTTATGTGGAAACAAAGATGGAGATAATCAAGACATACGACGAAGGCTTAGATAGCCGAGCCTAGGCTACCCTCACTAGGGAATACGGCCATAACAAGCTCGTCATGTCGCTCAAAGGTAAATAAATCTTTCATATTTTTTATCCATGATGTTATTTAATTGTATACATGTATATCATAAAAATGTAGCACTTAGTATAGTATTGATACCAATTTTAATGTGTATATACATTTTGGATGTTTTTACCTGGGATTTTACACGCATTAGCTAATGAACATAGGTTTGGATTGCCCGCCATACGGCGAATTTGTGTTACGATACCAACCGTGGAAGGGCTTAATCTCATAAACCGGGGGCCCACTGTATATGTGAATATAATTTTGAGTGGGCACATGTTAGCATGTTAGTATCATTTTTCCTTCTGCTCCTCAAATTAGTTAAATAATACCCTAAACAGTGTTGGGCAAGTTACTTCAAAACCGTAATGCATTATTTATTAGTTATTACTGTTAATTCAAAGTATTTATTTACATTATATTATTACTGCATTTTAAATGTAATGCATTACAGTACTATTGCATTACCGTATTTTTATATTACTCTCACCACCATAGCTGCAAATATGGATTTGCCATTCTAAATGTAGCTCATTCTGCATCGAGTGAAAGATTGGCTCAAGCCTAAAACCAGTACAAATCATTCAATCTAGATTGCATTGTAAATCTTTAAAAAGAACATACTTTTTTTTTTTAATCCCTTTATCACTGAGCTTTACAGAATAATGATGCATTGTTTAAGATGAAGGCAAAAGCAGTTAGCGCATTTCACAATATTAGTGTAAATACCCTGTTTTGTTTTCACTAAATTCACATTAGTACGGCGCCACGTTAGATGGTCTGTCAGATTACTGGTCTTATTAGGTGAAGTGAAAAGCTAGGTGTTGCGCACAAAGTGCACCTAACTGTTATATTCTTCTTATCTCTGATAAGAGAGCCGGTGCCTCCACTCCTGTACCAATAGGACAATGGCTAGTAGTTCCCTAGTAACAAAGTAATATGCATATCCTGTTAGGCTGAGGCAACGTGAGAAGAAGGTGCAATGATGCAGTGCCTGGTCAACAGCAGCCAGAGGTGGCGTTAAAAACAAAGATCAAGCCAAACAAAGCACAAACGAATGAACTGGTCAACTGGTGATTGGGGTCTGTCAATACTGGTGAACGAGTGAACAAATACTTGGGGAAAAGTGAATGCAGCATTTGACTCTGTGGTTCATGAGAATTAAATTCTAACAATTCAACCTGAACAAATGCTCTGTGTTGCTACTGAAATTACATAGGTATCACCAGTAAAAGTTAGAGAAACACCATCTGTATAAGCAACATTACTCCACATTGTTTCTATTTCACAAAAGTGCATTGACTAAGTAATTAGCAGTAGCACATCAACTTCGCAAATATCAGGATTGTGGTTTGAATTTCTTGTACCCCTGTGCTGAGTTTACATCTTCTCCCTGTACTTCTATGAAATTTTTCTGGGTACTCTGGCTACATGTTTCTAGAGTCATTTAGGACTATAAAATGCTCCATACACATGAATAAGAGTGTTAACGGATGTGTCTCTATGTGCTCCGCGATTTGAAAGTCCTGGGTGTACCCTATATTTCGCCCAAATCAGACTGTGACCTACAAAGTGCTTTTAGCATGTTGAGGAAAATATCAAGACCATTTGCTCAGTAGATTGCTTACTGTGTGCATAATTTAGAATATAGACCTTGTGAAGATACAAAGTCAAGATGGTAGATGGACGCTATAATTTCACCTTGATCCTTTCTTGCCCAGCCCTTCTCAGTAGACACGACCAAGTTCAAGTTCTCCACCATACATTGGAATGCTGTTGATGGCGTTAGTCTTTCATTAGTATCTTCAGCTTCATTTGAAATTGAATAAAGCAATGTCTGGTCACCCAACAAGCATTCTTTTTTCCAGTTGTCTTTGACAGCTTAACACTGGGCCACATTGTTGAAATCACAGAGGATGTGTTTTATCCCTCAGCATGTAGCTGAAGCAGTGCACATATGCAGTGAGTCAAATGCCTTGTGAGGAAGAAAATTTTAAATATGAAGGACAATTATCTCAAGGTGTTCTGAGGATAAAAAAAAACAAACAATTACATGGTTATAGGCCCATTTATAAAAGGATTACATGAGTTTTGCATGGCATTACCAACTAAAATGGCGCAAACTGTCAGCGTCTGATTCACAAAGCATACACAAGTGGTGAAATGCAGCACAATGTGTCTGGGTGAGCCAGTGGAATTTGCATGTATTTAAAAGCGGTAGTATTTATATATTTGGCAGAGAGATTGTTCATTTATATGCAAATGAGCCTCATTAATAAACAATGTTTAGTATACTTATACCAGTGGTAATAGCCAAACACGATTTGAGAGAGCATGTCTAGAGAAAGCTGGTGTGAAATCGGTGCTCCTCTGTGGAAAACTTTCCATTTCCGATTTGCTATTGATATCTGATGACTGAACACCCCACACCCCCGATGGCAATCTTAACATACATTGATATGTGTCCGGACCAATCCCTGAAAATATCAAAATGATTGCCATAATATTTTGAATTTTATGGAGATAATGCTGTTTTCCTTACTACAACTTATATTGCTGATACACTTGAAAATACTGAAGCAAATGTTTTGATAGTTACTGAGATCAATATGGGCTTTAGAAGAGACTTCCATGAGAATTTTGGTGACAATTGATAATAGCTTTCTCACTGTCCTGTTCATATCTCCTCTGCAGGAACACAACACAATTGTGTGCTGATAATTTTATCTTTCTATTATAATAATAATGAACATTGCATATTTTTAATGTGTCTCTCGGCAATCAAGGACATAGTGCAATATGTTTCATCACAATCAATAAACCAACAGTAAAAAATGACATCAAAGAAATTAAAATGAAAAAAATAACAGTAATAGAATGGGGCAAAGCAAAATATGTTTAAATCATCTATCCAGCCGTCCATTTTCTATTGCTGCTTATCCTCACTAGGGGTTGCTGGCTTTCTGGTGCCTTTCCCAGCTGTTTTTGGGCAGTAGACTGGGGACACCCTGGACTGGTTGCACAGAGACAAACATACATTCTCACAATCACACATTAGGGCAATTAGTGTCCAATATTCCTACCATGCATGGCTTCTGAACGTGAGAAGAGACCTATGCAAGCACTGGGAGAACATGCAACCTCCAGTTTTAAACAGGTGTGTTTTGAATTATGAATTGAATTAAGTGCAAAATTCTCTTCCTGTCTTTGTCCTGCCATGTTGTTCTTGGCTCAAAGCCAGCAAGGCCATGCGTGGCGGGAAAAACAGCTGCAAACTGCACTCAACTGTCAAACCTTGTGGGCATGGTTGCGCTGGTATATAATTTGTGCAATGTCCATTGTGAATAGGCAGGACCCTCAGATGGAGCAAACTGCAGGTGCAAATGATGTGCAATTAAAGGTGATCAGCGGTCACAGTTCATCCGGCCCACAGTGAACTGTGCTGAGCAATCAGTCTCAATTGAATTTTTGCTCGGCGTATAGTTCCAATGACCCGCAGGCTGAGTGAGGCTAGATGGGTTTCTATGTTACTTCTTGGCTGTTACATGTTTCATTATCATTGCTGTTTTTTGGTATTTGCAAGTCAACCAACTGTCGTGAATAGTTAATCCTTCTAATATTATTTTTTTTTAATTTAAGCAATCTAAACAGCCACACAACAAAAATATTAACTGAGAAGACACAATTACAAAAAAAAAAAAAAAATGGCACTGATGAGCCACAGCTGCTTGGGTACCTTGAAGTTTGTTGGCAGGCTTAAGAAGCCGCAAATGACAAGACCAGGCCAAACTAATTAGAAAGCAATTAGCTGTATCTTGATTTTTAAAACAAAACATGTAACTATCTGACCAACTAGGAGCTATCTGTTGTGAAAACAAACAGACCACAACAGCATATCAAGTGCTCAAGAAAGACAGTGTTTTTGCATAGGATTATTTACATGTTTTGTTCTCTCCTATTTTAAGACATATAACAGACTTACTTTGAGACTCTCTTAAGGCCAAGTTTGAATGCACTAGGTCGAAGCAGATTCTTTGATAAACTATCAGCAACCAAAAGTTGGCAACTCAACAAGGAAATGCAGATAGTTGTATAGCTGCAAGGAGTGTGGTTAAAGAGAAGTTGTGTAATAATATGTAATATTTTGAGGGTAATTCATTAAAAAAATAAATTTAAAATGGTACATTTTAAATACCATGCAAATAAATAATGAACCATTGATAGTCTGATGGAGATACAGACTTTTTTAAATCTGCCTAGATAGCTGCCATTTTGGGTAAGTGTAAGTTTTGGATCAATATGTAGTGATTGTATTAGCAAATGCAAAATTTGTGTACTTTAACCTTTTAATCTGTTTGCAAGATATGTCAGTTTACATCTTATGGTCAATGAAGCGTGTGTGCTCTTGGCACACATGTGAGTACACATTGAAGTGATTGATGATTTCTTAGTGAAACCTTTCACAAGACAAAAATAATTATTGACAATTCATACTCTGTTACTGATCCAGAGAAAGGGAAGTACACGCATCTGAAGATTCACCTATAGCCTGGACATGTGGCGTAGGGCAAAACATGCGTCCAAAGAATTAGCTGCAGACATCATTAACCATTGCTTGTGGTGCTGTAAGACGGCCAAAAAACAACAAATCGATTCTGTATGAGTAGTAATGATGTCAAGAATGTCTAAACTCTACTGTCACAATGCTTTTCTACTTATTTCTAGACTTCCTTTCACCCCTCCCAATATAAGCCCAAGATGTTAAACATCTTGAAGATAGTCATGGAAAAGATTAGCTCCAGCAAGACTCTTAACTCCCACAAAGTTTTAGTTGATATTATTCTCAAGCACTGTTTGGGAATTGTCCACATCAGGTAGACTGTGAAAGGGATACTTTAACGCCACATTTATTTCTTCTCAGATGCAATCATTCCTAGCCTGCCCTTTTTAAAGGTTGAAGATGTTTTCATCTTTAGTTAACATACAGTATATTTTAAAGATGTTCAGGTGACTACATCGAGTACATCGCAGTAGTAATAAAAGTAGTACTATCAACTGTCATGTTTGTGTCGCATGTGTGTCTTTCAACAGATCAACAGCTGAACTCAAGCGGTTTCAGAACCAAATTCTGATGTATGTGAGCAAACGACAAGCATTTACTTCCCCCGTTTATGAGGCAAGGGTGCTTCTGGCAATTTTGGATTATAACTACCATCATAATCTATCAACATGCGTATGAAGGCATGGTGAGACTCCTTGTGTTCCTCATCCAGCCGGTGACATTTAGGGCATAGTGATATCATCATTGGTAGGTTCCATATTCTCGATTATTAACAGACATGTATTGGATTGACTGCTTAATCACCTCTGTCCATTCATACTATAACTGGAGAACCCCATCCCCCCACCTGTGCCCAAAACAATATTGTATATGGCTTTTCTCTGTATATTTTTTGTCATATTTCAGCATGATGAAAGATGTGTGGAAGGTGTGGACCCAAATGATGCAGGAGCAAGGATGTAGATGAGCTTGAAAGTGAAGATATAATATCGCTCTGAGGCTTGACAAACAAGAACTAAAGGGTAACAGAGAAACAAACAAAATTCAAACTACAAAATGTTTTTTAAAAAACTCACAGGACTACGACAGCGAGGCATTAAACTCATGCATCAACATACAGGGACAAGTAGACATAGGACAATGACCCAACAGCTAGATGGATCAAAATTGGGGCTTAAATACATCGCACACTAATAGAAAAACACACAACAGCTGGTCAGAAACACGAGGCAGGGGAAGCTAATTGGATGAGACACGGGGCAGATACGGGCGACAGGTGGAACAAATCACACTAATATGAACACTTACAAGGAGGACAGAGCTGAGGGGAACAGAAACATGAACAAAACCCCACAACAAAGAACCCCCCCCCCCAAAAAAAAAAAAAACCCTAACGAACATGACAAATTTAATTCTATATGTTTTACAGGACTATTTTTTCATCTCTTTACCAACAGCAATTGAGTTCCATATATTCTAATAGTTTTTCTTTAATTCTTGCACGTCATTACAACATACATAATATGTACTGCAAATGTACAAAATAAAGCCTATTTACTGTAGTTACACAATGTCAAGTTTGTTTTTATGCTCTGCCCCTGTCTTTTTATTTTTTAAAAATGGCCTTTCATGTGCCCAATGAAGAATTCCTTGACATTGCAAGCAGACTTAGCTTAGTATTTTTTTTCCTCAAAAAAAAAAAAAAAAAGAAGAAATTAGATTCCTGGTATGAAACCCTTGCAATTTCCTTGAGGATCTGGGAAATGGCTCTCTTAGACCAATCAAAACAGTTAACATCTTCTCCGTGTTGGAAATGAAGGTCTTCAGCATCGAGGCAGTACATGATGAAGTAGGGTAAAGTTGTGATGCAGCTGGCGGGTTCATAACCACAGCATCCTCGTTCCGCACCAGTGGGCATTTCTCTGCAGAGAGCACATGTTCAACATGGTACTGCAGTCTGGAAGCTAGGAGGGGGAGATTATGGCATTGCTGATGTGCCAGCAAGGTGTCAAAAAGTCATGACTGTCCATCAGCTGGATTTGGAGGTATTTTTTTTCTCCTGGGTCATTTCCTCAATGAGTCTCTGCAAGATGGTAACAGTTGTATATAAGGTGACTTTGCAAACATTACAATCAGTGGCTGCTAAAGTCTTTTAGGCAATACAGTCCACATTGTTCAAGTAACATAAAACTGAAAACAATGTAGAATTCTGCATTCACATGATCGTCACGTAAGTGGAGGCTCCCAACCTTTGTCACTTCTATTCTTTGGCTCCTTAGTGCCTTTACTCTCTCGGCATCGTCTGCACGGACTCGCGATCATTGTCGTTCACCGGTATCTCTCAATTCTTGACCTATGTCTTACCCTTATCCTCTCTATCGGCTTCTCCGGCTGACTTGAGATGGTTAAAATGGCAATAAAACACAAATACAACTCTGTGTCTGTTCTCTGTAATGTGATTAAGTGGCTCTAACAACTAAGTTTATGTGGTTAAACCATAAGCATTGGTGTAAATATTAGTTACCAAATGTGGGCAACTTACATTTTTTTGCTGGTCTGTCATTCGTCAGAGCCCCGCCCTTTTTTTGTCATCGCCAGTCCGATATTTTTTCAAGCCATATGAAATTGTAATCGTCGGTCTGTCAGGCAGTCAGTATATTCTTGCCTAACCTTCCACCACCATTGCAGGGCGATATTTGATTTTTATTTTTATTAATGATTTTTCTTGTCCGTCATTTGTCAGGTGAATAAACATTAAACATGAAAACAAAGCCAACAAAGGAGATTAGCCCTAAGCTATAATGCATCTTCATGTTTAAAACAGGGAACGACGAATCTTGTCTACAGATTGCATTATTATGCTTTGAATGACTAAAGTGGTGGATATCGGTACTCATTTCTAACTGCCTGCCCTACAACTATAGAAGATGGTGTCATTAATCTTCGTCTAAATGTGTCTAAATCTCATCTGTCAAAAACTACAAGTGAAACAAAGTATTGCTGAGGTTGAATTCACTCAAAAACGTCTTTAATTCGGGAATTAAAAAAAAAAAAGTTTTATCTTGCACTTCCTGGCAAAGATCCAATCAGAGAAAGAATTCGAATTTGGTCTGCATTCATTTGTTACTTGGAATGCATGCTACTTGAAACGTATCCCAGACTGCTCTTATCAGCAAGAGACAACAGGACTAAGACAGGGAGCAACTACAAATAAATCTCTGGTGAAATCAGCTGTGTTATCGCCATGAATGACAAGTGTGTACAATGACAAGTGTATTGAACCAACCCGATAGGTTCCTATTGCCACAATGACTGCAGGCAGATCGCAGTTTCTACAATGAGGAATATATAAAACATTCAGGTCAGTTGAATTATATTTCGGTAAGAAATATATTCCTGACCATCATGATGACGGATAAAAATTGCAATTCCAACATTTTTAAGTCTGAATTTTTTTTTTAGCATTCACGTCATTCGTCGATGCGCTGGACAAAACGGGCGTTCACAGGCGACAGACTGACGGCGCTGAAATCTTAAATTATTAAATCTTATAAGATACAGTAAATGCATCGTTCTCCCTTCCCGTTCCCATCAGATAACAATCAGTTTATACTTGAAATTAAAATTTATGACAAAATAAATCTAGATAAGAGATTTTCAACGCTCTGGTGAAACCTCATTCCTCCTCTCCCTTGCGTCTATCTAATAGTATGTGCGTTTCATGAGGTAGTCCAGCACTCCTCTCTTGGTCCACCTAATAGGTGTCAGTTGGGGCAGGAGTAGATTACAACTCCTGCCCTCATTGGTCGATGGTTGTGCCAGGAGCCAATCATGTGTCTTGTAGTAGTGCCCGTCTTCCTCACGAAACCCACACACTGTTTGAAGGGAGAGGAGGAAGGACCCTTCACCAGAGAATTGTAAATTTCTTACCTTGATTTCTTTTGTAATAGATAGGAATTTCAATCGTAAACTCTGATTGTTATCATGTTTGTTCAACTACAGGCTTCACTTTAGTTAGACTACTGGGCGTCGCTAATATAACTGCGAGTCTCCGTGAGACTACAGCCAAATGAATGGGAAGAGAAGGAATAACACTGCAGTTACTGTATAAGGTTTAATATCAGCTTTAAGTAAATATGTGTCTTAAATATATAAAGTATAAATACTTTTCACATTTATAAAGCTCAGCCACCCACATATGCATACATGAAAATTGTGTGTGTGTGCGTGTATGTGTGGGGGGCAGGGGGGGGGGGGGGGGTACTTCGTGTTTTTTCACTTGTCATGAAGGTGTTCCGGTCCCCATTAACCATGAAAAACGAGGGATTACTCTACTTACATCGTCTCTTGAAGAAATACTAGCAGAGGTTTGAGAAGACATCTTGCACTTCTCCCAAGCTTGGTTTATGCTTGAGAAGCCGCGAGGCCACGTTCTGCGTGAGGCAAAATGTCATCTCAGAAGCCATGCCCCTTCACACAGTCTGCGCAGACCACTTGTCGCGCTCCGATCCACCAAAACCTCACCCCACACCCTTATTTTTGTACAACTGAGATCTGTCTCGTATCTTGGTGTTATGGTGACACTTTGATGTAGAGTCCAAAAAAGTGGAGCTCACAGAATCTGCCAACACATTTTTAGAGAGGATGTCTGCAACAATTCTTTTTTTTTTTTTTAAACAAATTTCTTCTATGATCCAAAAGAGGCCACTTTAAGTTGAATATTTTCTGTGGAGCAATACAAATGAAGTTTGAAAGAGTCTAAATTTTAATACAGAAGGCACTGAAGGCATGTTTTAAGTCTTTTACCCAAAAATGCTTTGCACTGGTTAAGGGGTATTTGGCTGAAAAGATATTCACAGGGGGTACATCACTGAAAAAAAGTTTGAGAACCACTGATCTAAAGTAATGAATGCATTTTAGATCAATGACAGATTCCACCAGAAAATAGAAAATGTTAGATCTCACTTGCAACTGCACTGTGACAGTTCGGGCTGAATTTGGCTCACATCTAGGTTAAGATAGGGTATCTTTATTGTCATTACACCTGAAAAAAATTACAAGGCAATGATGATCAGTTAAGAATATAGCTCACATCGAAGCTCCAAAAGAGCATCCCTGCATGTCCAAAGCTTCATTAATATCTTTTCTCATGCAGCATTGTACTGATCCCCCATTTGCTCAAGCATGGATAAAAGAGGCTGAACTCTTACAGTATCTGCAACACAAATGGCAAAACATGCTGATGTACGAGCATTATTGAAAGAGCAAATATAATCAGGAATACATGCGCCTGTGATACCTTTCATGAAATGTAAATATCAAAAGCAAACCTTTGGAAAAGATGTAGATGGCCATGTTGTAATAATGCATTTGTCATACAGTAATGGCAGGGTGGAAGCGAAACGCTTTTGATATAATTCAATTCATGCACTGGGTAATGCCTTGAGCTGAAGCCATGTGGTAATGAGTTATCATAAAGTATTGATCATTTCACTGCTTTTCCCTCTGACTGTTCTCAATGATCAGCCATCTGCTTTAGTCGAAGCTCTGCATGTAGACGATTTCCACTGTCTCTGGGGCAGATAATTCACACTTTTTTTTCTTTTTTTTTTGGAGGGCTTTCTGGATTATGTTGCCAGTCAACTGAAAGGTACAAATACTGTACTGTTAATCCTTTACTGGGCACAGCAGCCACTTGTTATATCTTTCACTCTTCTTTGTTACTTAATACAGTATAATATTGATACTCCGGACTATGACGGAGTGTGAACTATTTATTAGCATAGCACTTAGTTGCAACAAAAGGCGGTACAATGCAACCCGGGGCCGGGGTTGCTCATCATGTATTGCGTGACAAAGTTATGGTTAACATTAAAACTCAAAATAACCCAAAATACATGAAATACTCCACATTTCCTCCCCTCTTACAATAGATGCCCTAGATATATTCAGTTAACCATATTCACTTATTTTCACTTTTCTTATGCTAACTTAGAAATGAGGGTAGGCTACCTCAAACCTTGAATGTACCTTGACTTGAGTCAGTCGTATTTCATCGAATAACTCAGACAAACAGGAGGGGGACACTCTCTGGCAGGGAAATCGGCAATGTGCAGGAACATTACTCTCTGTGCTTTCTACTGGAGAGTTTGCATCTGGTGCTGATGCAAGAAGATGAATCAGCCTCTTTTCCGGAAGCGTCTACCAATATAACATTTGTCTTTGAAGGAGTTAAGTCCTGCTCTTGAGTTGGGGGAACTGGTGAGTAGACAAGTGCATCCTTAGGATAGTCCAGAAACGGTTTCATGGGTGCTGATGTTGTACGCAGACGTTGATCTATGTGTCTTATCCAGATGTGTCATGATTAAGCATAGCGGTGCGAGGAGATGCGGGACGTGGGAGAAGTGGAACCAATAAAATAGCAGGACTGAGATGGATGAGACTCAAAATATTGAAGGGTTAATTTCCAAACTGAGGCGGGAGGAGATGGAACAAAGAAACAACAAAAAAACCAGAACAAACTCACTGGGGGATAAACGGGAACTGGGGGATGAGGCTTCTCGGGAAGGGTGAACTCAGCGGAGTGGAGAAGACGCTAGGCAGCGAGAGGGTGACAAACAATAACCCAACAATTACCAGTGACAAACTTAAAACTTTATACACACACGACGCTAATCACAAAACAACAAACCAGCTGGGAGAGAACAAGAGGCAGGGGAAGCTGATTGAATGACACGCAACGGGCAGGAACACGGAGGTGGACAAAATCAAACTAACGGACAGGGAGGAAAGGCAGACGAATGAATCCATTTCCTGTGAAACCAACTGAGGTCCATTGTCAGAGACTAGCTGTGTAGGAGATCCAAAACGACTAAACGTTTCTCCTAGTTCCTCAATGGTCGTCTGTGTGATTGTTGGTTGTTGGCCCAAAAGCCTTCTGAGCCTTCATTCTTCTGACAAATCACACTCTATGTCCTCAGCTTGCTTGACTGTGTGCACATTTTTTTTCATCCGAAAATTCCTGTTATCATCAAAGGCTTGGGTGAAAAATGGTGAGATAGTATATCCCCAATGTCCTCATAGCTTTTAGATCCTGGCTTGTAACAGGTTACGTAGCAGGTTAAATGTCTTGGGACCCATCACACTTAGAAAGATGGGCACTAACTTATCATCCGTTATTCCATCAGCTGCGGCGAAATACTCAAAGCGCTGTATGTTCAAGCTCCATTGCTCCACACTTTCATCAAAGGGACCCAAAGAGCCAATAATTCCAGCCATTTTTCAAGGCTCCTGATTAAATGTCTCTGTAAAGATGATACTCCGGGCTACGAAGTAGTGGTAACCTTTATGAGCATAGCATGTTGTGGCAGGCACTAGGACCATGTTTCTAACCCAGTCCGCATGTAGCAATGAACCTTTGATGCTTTGAACCTGTTGTCTTTGCTGATGTGGACAGCGCTGTACGAGTTTTTGTGACATACACTAACACAGCTACGTGTGGTTTCTTCGTCTTGCCACAATGTAGTCGTAACAAAAGGCGGTACAACGCAACCCAGAGCCAGTTACCCATCATGCATTGCGTGACAAAACTATGTGCAACATTACAATTTAAAATACACCACACCGCTTTTTTGGCTGATGGTCTACTCTTGTCTGCTAGGCAAAAACAGCCTTTATTAGTGCCTTTATTTTAAGAGTGTCAATAAGTTTAACTTTCTTTGAAAAAATGTTGTCAATTCTGATTATATGCCCAAAAGTTATTTTGTTTGTAGATCCAACAACTTGTGACTGTGGATAACATGCTAGCTCATGTTAGTTCTTTTCTTCAGCACGTTATAGATTGTTACCCTGTCTTCATTTATGACCCTGGATTTATGCAATGTGGAGCACAGAAAGAAACACATCCCCTATGCCATTGTGTCCACTGGATGGATAGAAAGGATTTGCTCCTCAGCTATCTAATGCTCCCCCATGGTAACCTGGAGTTCAGGCTGCATGTTTTGCTTCTGGAAAAACCAATTTGGATGATGTATCTAGTTCCACATGCCCAGATCTTTTGTTTCAAACAGGTCCTTTAAAATTACTGTACTTGTCCACAAAAACTGTAAAAATTATATTTGTGCCAAGTATTTTTTCTTGACCAATCTGCACTGCCAAGTAATTTAGGCCTTTCCCACTGCAGTCTTGCAATCGTCCTTCATAATTGAAAGAATCAATTTGATGCATCCATAAGGACAAAAATCATCTCGCCCTACCGTACAAGGCTTGAACTTCATATAAGACAGTACTCTAGACAAATGTGTCATGTTCTGTTGGATTGTGATTGTGGGTTTATTTTAGGGGATGCTGTTGTTTTTTGTTTGCGTGGTTTTTCAGCTCCATTCGTGTCACCCTGCGTTGGTCTGATTGGTCCACCTGTCTGTATTTACCTGCCCCTCATTTGTCCACCAATCTGCTTCCCCTGCCTCTTGTTTCCTTCCCAGCTGTTGTGTATCAGAGTAATTAGGATGTGTGTGTGTATTTAAGCCCAGTTTTTGTTACAGCTAGTTGTCAGATCATAGTCGCATATCATCAGTTGCTTGTCATATGTCTCATGTCATTAGTCTCGGTTCTGTGGTCTTGTGTGCCCATCTCTCATCCATGTATCTCTGTGCCCTCCTGCCTGTTAGTCTTTTTTTTCTGTTTCGCCAGCCCGCCTGTGTTTTTGGAATTTTTTGCTATCCTGTTTTTTCCCTCTTCTGTTCTTGCCTGCCCCTTTGACTATTAAATATGAACTCTTACCTGCATTCCCTGCCTCGGAGCCTTTCTGCATCTAGGTCCATGATTCCCCGCTATCACGCTGACGTTTCTCCCCAACACACCGTCCCATGACAAAACGCGAGACTTTGAAGAAACCATTCGTCTTGCATCAGCAAAAATGTTTTGAGTAGGACAAAGAAAAGGTTTTATTCTGCGGAGACAATTATTTTACGGTCATAAACAAGCATTTTATCAATCTTATATAATCAAACCATAAAGTCCAAAAAACTGTAATTTCATATCCATCCGTAAGGCAGTTGGCATTACCATGTGTGGTGAGTTATTGTCATCAGCGTGAACAGGTGGGTGTAGATGTTTAAAAATAGTAACTTACATGATTTTTTTTTACGTTGTTCATCTCCGAGCCAGAAATGCTCCCTCCATTTTTGCTTTTGTCTCTGCATAGCAAAATGAGTATTGCTTTATCGAGTTAAGACAACTCGGTACCTCATATCCATGTTCTAATATTGCTAGCAATCTGCAAAAGCCATTATTTTCGACCATGGTTTAAGAGTAAAGGTCCTCGCAAATAAATTTGACAATGGACTTGATGATACTCTGTGCCCCACATGACCCAAGCGGGAACTTTGATTTAAAAGCAGTAGTGCATATCAGCTGACCTGGTTTGCTTTTATTATCGCCTGTGAGTAGTTCACCATGGGAGCGAACATAGTGCTTTTGCAGATCCATAGTGTTTCTTTTATGTTTTAATTTTACCTTTGTAATAAACTTGTCTCAGATTTCATATTAAGTGTGTTTTTCCGTCGTCTGTCTCATAAAAGCCTCACTGTCTCCACACTCCTGAGGCTAATCTTCCGAGTGGATGTTTGCAGAGGTGGGCAGTTCGTTGGTACTGGTGGTAATGGTTTTGCCAGTGAACCGCCAAATGACAAAAATATCTTAAAGACGACAGAAAAAAACAACCAATAGTATATATTGTCCGTCAACTTCTGTGTTATCTGTCACTGTTGCTAATGGTTTGTCACCTCAGTAAACCTTACAAATTTTGGAGAAATTTTAAGCTGCCATTTACTCAAGAGCATTGCCTTGTTGACACAGTCTAAATAGGCAGCAAGCATACATACAGGCGCTCAGGAAAAGCTAGCTCGTGCTAGAGCATCAGTATGGAGCAGCTACTTCTAAAAGAGAAAGTCTCTTAATGTATTGCAATGAGCAACACTTTCTCCTCCTTGAAGGTAGAAAACATGGCTCGGATGTCGATGTTTGCAGGGGATGAGTTTTGGTGCAAGTGAGGCACAGAAGCACCGTGAGCACCATGAATAGTTGGCTAACAGACTGATTATAGTTTGGGAAATTTGAAAAAAAAGACAAGGGGGCGCTGACAGCGAAAGGGGCCCACTTTCCAAAAAAAAAAAAAAAAAAAAAAAAAAAAAAAAAAAATACTGTATATATATCACATAAATAAACGTGTTCAATCACATCTACAGTTTTTTAATACAATTGTAAGTCTAATAATTGCTAATTGTATTACATGGAGCACGTTGATCAGATAGAAGGTCACCATATTTGCATGTATCTGTTAGCTACAGAAAGCTGAAGGAGGAAATTTGATTTGCATCTTGTGTTAGCTGATTTTCTGGTTTGCATGCCAATCGCAAATATAGCACGAAGAATAAGATAACATGTTTGTATGCCAGTCATAAATAAGAAAGTGAGGCTAACAATGAGGAATGTACGTATTTTCCACCCCACTCAATAGACATTCTTACTCACTCAATAGTGATGAAAGGTCCTTTAGTCCATCAGTATTAACTTTGGAAAATTGTGAGCCTGGCTCAGAGTAGTCAGAATCTGACCAAGAATTTGCTACACATTGAATGGGAGACAATGGAAGGAAAGACTGGCTGTCAACGATGCTTTGTCCCTTTGCCATTTGTTGATATTTTGTCTTTCCTAGAGGGGTCTTTGCAAAAGAAAAGAAAAAGAAAGAAAGAAAAACTGTGCTAATCACTTTACCCCAACAAATAGGTTCCCTGAGCTATTACAAGCTTGCTATAATAAAACCAGCAGACACTAAAACATGTTTGGATGCAGTTTTTCTTGCTTAACAATTAATTTTTTCTTCTGACCACTGTAGACACTTTAGATGGTTGGTATGAAGTTTGCGTCCAATTATTTGTATGATTATACTTTATTAGAGAGCACAATGTAAATAAACAAGAGCAAGCATAAAGAATGCAATCAATGGGAACAGCATGATTTACTAGTGTTGCAAGACAAGTTAACATGCAAACCCCACTGGTGATGCTTCATTTTGACAGTTCAGTTTATTTCAAAGTTTTAATTGCTCATGGTTTCTTCGTGTCATGAAGGCCAATTCATTGTTGTAGCTTACTGGTGCACCTTCCCAATGGTAAAAAATAAATATTAGTCGTTCACAGTCGATAGGCAATTCCTGAGGGAATCTGAAATTGGAAGCAGAAGCAGTGATGCAATGGCTGAGCCATCAAATTTTTATAATAATGATTTTTTATTTTAAAGTTTTAGTTTTTCATTAGTAAAAGGAAGTTAAGGAAAAGGCTGATGGGTTCATTTATTTGGTCCACTTGTGACCCTAATGAGGATAAGCGGCTATAGAAAAAGGATGGATGGATGGACAGATTTTTCTGTGTTTTTTTTTTTTTTTCGCTCTCCAGTTTGATGGCTCATACCAACCCACTTGAGAGCACACTAATTCACAGGGGAAAAAATAGACTACAAAACTGTCTCAGTCAAAAAATAACTGACCAGAGGAAACAGATCTAGAATATATAATCTAAATATATTAAATGACACTTTCAATTTCAACAACAAAATGTTTAGAGAATAACAGTGAACAAGGGCCGATGTCTTAGATGTTTTGTATTTCTCCCAGCTGCAACACACATGATTCATGTGATTAGACAATAAAATGTAAACTGTAGAAGATGACAATCTTGATAGTTTTAATAGGTATTTTATGTTTAAGAACAAATATGAAAAAAAAAAAACTTATCAGGCAGGTCCGCGACTTGCCATATTTAAGTAATTGACGAACACTTAACTAGCAAACTAAACAAAGTGTCATCATTTTCATTATATTCTTTGACTTTGGAGACTGTTACAAAGGACATTTCGAGATAATGGACGTTTTGGATATGAATTTCTGAAAGGAAAAACACAGAGAGGGTGACTTTTTAACAGTGTATCAATGGTCAAAAAGAGGCATTAGTTACCTTTGAGTGCGCTCTTCAACATAACCACAGATGACAGGATAAATATTGGGATGCTCAAGAGATACTGTTCTGACACTTGAAATATACATGTTGCAGGCTGACCATGTTGCAATACTTGTTAACTTTAATCGAGCAAAGGCACTTTGTCATCACCAGTTTATTCTTTTTCCCAAAGAAACTAACGCTGATCACATGACGTTACTGTACCATTCTAATGTCCGCTGGTTAAGTTTGCCAACATGTCTGTGAGCTCAAACAGGAGATTATTTTATTTTTCGAGCTACTTGAAACTACTGACAAATTTCCAGAGCTGAATTACATAGATAGGCTTTGAGTGTTAAGAACAAACACCTCAGATCTGCTCTGAGAATTGCCTCAACAAGATTACCTCTGGATTTTGATGCACTGGCTAAAATGGGTGGTCAACAACACTGTTCTCAATCAAAAGTATATGTTATTACATTAATACTTTAGCTATGTTTATCTTTGATATGTACTGTTAATTATTTTTTTTTTTTTTTATGTATCATAAAGGCCTTGACAAGGGCTGTTCGGTCCATGTACCACCGATGTCAGAGTTTGGTCCACATTTCCAGCAGTAAGTCAAATCCGTTTCCGGTGGGAGTGGTACTTTGCCGATGCCGCCCTTTGTGACCAATTCTGTTCATTGCCTTCATGGACAGAATCTGTCAAAGGGCTGAAGCAATGAGGGGAGTCCTTGTTTGGGAGTCTCAGTATTACATCTGATATTCGATGTTCGATTACATCTGATGTGGGGCTGTTGGCTTCTTCAGGCCGTGTCCAACACTCACTTAAGAGGTTTGGAGCCAAGTGTGAAGCTGCTGGAATGAAGATCAGCACCTCCAAATCTGAGACCATGGTCCTCAATCTCCCTTAGCGATAGGGTGAGAAGCTCGGTTGAGGGACTTGGTGTCGAGCCACTGCTCCTCCGCGTTGAGAGGAGCTAGTTGAGGTGGTTTGGGCATCTGGTTAGGATGTCTCCCGGACACCTACCTGGTGAGGTGTTCCAGTCATGTCCAGCCCTGGAGGAAGCCCTCTCAGCGCCCCGTGACAAAAAACTGTCATAGCGCCCTCACCCCCCCTGGGGAATTTGTAGTTTATTTAAAGTGTTGTGGTCACTTACTGTTATTAAAGATAAAATAACAATAAAGAATCCGTTTGAAAAGGAAATAAATTTACTTCACATAACCGTAGCAAGTGATATTCTAATTAGGCTCATAGGCTGACATTGTGAGTTATTATGAGCTATAGTCATTTTCTTCATCCGCGATGCAGTTGGCTGTTCTCTCAGCCATTCTTCACTGGAACTCAAAAAGTCTGTCGAGGGCTACAATGGAATAGCCTAAGCTTACTGCAAGTAGTTACAAAACGAAAAGCACAGTACGACTGGACACACTTTGTTGGGGAACTAAACTACGAGCATTTAATTAATCAAAAACACATGCACAACAATATCAGGTTGAGTGACTCACCGAGAATGCGGCTTTTCTTGCCATGGCTCCAGCAAAGTCTTCAATTATCTCGGAGTATTCCAGCTCACGGGCTATTTCGTTCTGCTCATCGGACTGAGAAGAGTCGGTCCCCAACGCAATCGCAGGGCCAGGTCATGTCCCACCAGGAGGAGGCCCCGGGGACGACCCGGGACACCGCTGGTGAAACTATGTCTCTCGGCTGGCCTGGGAACGCCTGGGGATCCACCCCGGAGGAGCTGGATGAACTGGCCGGGGAGACGGAAGTCTGTGCTTCCCTGCTTGAGGCTTCTGCCCCCGCGACTCGACCCCGGATAAGCGGAAGATAATGTTTTACTCATAAAATAAACATTGAGATTAGCAATAAATCATAATTAATGTCATACTAAACTTATTTAAGTCATTGGATATTAAATATTGCCTTCTAAAATGTTGTGATCAGTTAGTACAGTGGGCATGCTGGGAATTTTGCCAACTATGAAAAAAGTCTAAAAAAATGAACATTCAAAAATGTCCTTTTCATTTTAGGACAGAAGTAAATAATTAAGGCTTAAGATACATTGGCTAGCACTTGTGTTTACGCTACCTTTTATTATAATAATAATTTGACAAAAGCTTTTATCTGTATTGAATCTCGCCTGTAGTCACTCATGTCTACTCGATTGTCCTCGAGCAAGACACTGAATTCCGAGTTGCTCTTGATGCTGCGTCATCAGTAAATGAACATTCATTCAAAACCTTAAGGTAAAACTGTGCTATATAAGAAGTGATTGAAAGACTATTTACTATTTAAGGTTATCTGATTGTTCTGTTTGTTTGTTTTATTTTTCTCTATTGTACAATTGTGAATTATTTTATGCAAAATATGCATACAGGAATAGCTTGAATTAAAAATTTGATGTGACATGACTTTGTATGTCATGTCACACTTTGAATGTGAAGCCACATTTTTCCAACCCGATAATACGGCATTTCAAATACTCAAAAATATGCTTCTTTTGAGCTGTTGTAAAATTGTTTATAGTCATTAATGTTTATAAATATTTGATCTATGCAGGTTTGAACTTTTTTGTGAATAGTGTTATCGTATTTTAATCATTCATTCATCATTTGCAACACAGATATAGCTACCGAAAGTCAAATGAAATTTGGTGATTCAAATGTCAAACAACTTACTGCTGCAACAATTTCACACTTATGATGTGCATCTTGGCAGGTATTTGGTGCTTGACTTTTACAATCTAACAGCAGTCTGACAGCTAGAAGATAAGTGACCTTAGATCCAATACACATCCATATGATACTTTTCACATGTTAGGAACAGCCCATGAGAGGAAGCATTGCTTTGCACTGCTAGTCCACAGCAATATTAGCCTTTCTTTCAGTGAGAACAGCTGTTTCACCACCAATTCATGATTGTATCCTCACTCTCCGTGGCTAGTGCTAAATCTTACATTTTTTTTTATCAGAAATAGAAATAACACTTGCACTTATTCACTTATTCATCTATACTAGTGATTTAAAAAAAGTTTTCATGAACCCTTTCAAATTAAGTTTTTTTTTTCCTTCAAACTTCTAAAAAATAATAAATGCCTCAATCAATATTAATGTGGAATACCTAGGGGACTCTCATATTATTGTTGCAAATTTGCAATGCCTGCCTGGAGAGGGTCAATGAGCCTTGTTACCTCTCTACCCCCTAAAATGAGTGACTGGCTCAGCACCCCCCCCCCCCCCCTCTCCCACACACACGCACACATGCGCACACACATTTATATAAAATGTTTTTATCCTTTTTCACCTACTGTCTTATTGACCACAGGCATTGCTTCTGCAGGCAACACTCCTGTGTTGTGATTACATGGCTCCTTTCATGCTACTATCTGTTCCCTTTCAGTGCAACTCATGATTGGCCGAGGTGGTGGAAACATTAGTTGCCGTGGTCTAATTTTCCTCTTGCCAGTCAGGGTTTCTCAAGTTTCATTTGATGCTTGCTGACGTCTTCTGGGTTTACTTGGATTTGTCTATCACCCACAAACTCAGCAATCCCACAACGTAGTTATATATCGTACTTGGGCATGAAAATATTGTATGTTCTTCTTTTATTTAAAAACCATGATTTTTTTTTCAACTTTCCACAGTGAATTATATGCATATAAGTTACATTTGGCCAGTTGGCAATTTAATTTCTTATTATATATGAATTTTATGGTACGATATTGCCAGAAAATGAAACGTCTTGTTTAGGGAAGCAACACCTATTACTGGTCTTAAATACACACACACACTTATTCCTCTGATGCACACCTATATCTATACCCCTTCATGACATCTTTAAATGTCGACAGGCCACGAAACATCCATCCATCCATCCATCATTTTAACCGCTCATCCTCAAGAGGGTTGAGGGTGTTAGAGCCTATTCCAGCTGAGTGAATAAAAGAGCCCAATACTCACTCACACCCGTTCCTCATATCAAATTGATCCCCGTAGGAAACCAGTATTCATCACAATAGTTCTTTCCATGGATAAATTGTTTATTGATGATGTTGCTTGTCCGACTCTATGCTCCCAAACACATATTTTTAGCAGTCGGTATTTTCTACACTAAAATATCGTACCTAATAAATGAAACATTAATGTTTACTTGGCCGACTCATTGCAAAATCTCCACTCCTCAACTGCGGGACCAAGATGAAACTAAAATCCATAGTATCATGTTTGAACTCTCCAAAAATTTGAACCCCCATTGTATAAGCGCCTTTAAATTGATCAAATAGAAATGAAAACAACACTTATAACAACTTTTGATGGAGAAATCATGGACTTTTTTGTAGCATTCACCTGACAAATTATAGTATTCTGACTCCCATGTGTTTACTCGCAAACTGTACTGTAGTTGTTACTGGATGGTACCTTGTGAATGTTAAGGGTCAGACCTGCTTTGAACCTTGTTTTGGATTGAAATTGGTTCACATGAAAAGCACTATGGTTCTTTTGGAAGTGGTTTAGGACATGTTGATATACACACGTGGACAAAATTGTTGGTACCCCTCAGTTAAAGAAGGAAAAACCCACAATTCTCACTGAAATTCTCACTTGAAACTTACAAAAGTAACAATTAATAAAAAAAACATTGAAAATTAAATAATCAAAATCTGCCATCACTTTTGAATTGCTGATTAACATAATTATTTAAAAAAAACAAACTAATGAAACAGACCTGGACAAAAATGATGGTACCCATAACTTAATATTTTGTTGCACAACCTTTTGAGGCAATCACTGCAATTAAGCGATTTCTGTATTTGTCAATGAGCGTTCTGCAGCTGTCAACAGGTATTTTGGCCCACTCCTCATGAGCAAACTGCTCCAGTTGTCTCAGGTTTGATGGGTGTCTTCTCCAAATGGCATGTTTCAGCTCCTTCCACAGATGTTCAATGGGATTCAGATCTGGGCTCATGGAAGGCCACTTTAGAATAGTCCAACGCTTTTCTCTCAGCCATTCTTGGGTGTTTTTGGCTGTGCGTTTTGGATCGTTGTCCTGTTGGAAGACCCATGACCTGCGACTGAGACCAAGCTTTCTGACACTAGGCAGCACATTTCTCTCCAGAATGCCTTGATGGTCTACAGATTTCATTTTACCTTGCACACATTCAAGACACCCTGTGCCAGATGCAGCAAAGCAGCCCCAAAACATTACTGAGCCTCCTCCATGTTTGGTCGTCTTGGTCGAAGAAAAGAACACTGTCCCTACGGTGAAACATGGAGGAGGCTCAGTAATGTTTTGGGGCTGCTTTGCTGCATCTGGCACAGGGTGTCTTGAATGTGTGCGAGGTAAAATTAAATCTGTAGACTATCAGGGCAGTGATGCTGATATTTAAGGGCCAGGAGCAAGATAGTGAGCATGCAGAATTTCCTCAATCATGCTATGATCAGTTTTTTTTTTTTTTTAACGATCACACGGAGATACTCTGGCTCAATAATTCATCTCAAAGTAATGTACATGTGAGTGTGCTGTTGCAGGGCAGTCAAGTCAGTTGTATTTTTTTTTTTTTTAATGCCAATTACATTATTACTTCTTTACTAAGTTTGTTGGCATTGACAACCAAGACTACATGTATATTTTTCTTATCTTATTTTTATTTCATTGGCTGTCAAACAAGGAAAGTATGGACGGATAACGAATAGTGTGCTTACCATCGGTTCCTAAGATACAGAAAAGAATCAAAACTTTACAAAATATGTTAATCGGTGCCTCTTTTTGATAAAACTTTTATTTTTCATTGCGCAATAGGTCAATGGCTGGTTGAAGAACTGATTTGAGCTGTTCAGTCTGCTTAAACAAGTAGAGACACTCTAGCTCTGATTTAGCAATCTTGAATGCACCCTTTACAACGGATGCAATGTAATTTTCTTCAAGTTCCAATTGTTTGACTGGACCTGCTTTCCATCAGTGCAATCAACCACACTTTAGTAGTGTGGAGACAAAGACAGACTACATCTACATTCAAGTATAAAAGTCTATGTTTTTGGATTATATTTTAAAGCTCACCATATCCGAATTGATTGTCGGTCGGTCCGTCCAGCCATCCATTTCCACAAAGAGCACCCATTTACATTCGATACCCATACACCATACGTTCTGACATGTAGACCAACAAGTAACACTAAAGGGCGTTCAATTACTTATCATGCATGGTTTGGGAATTTGGGAAAAAAAAAGCTGGACCTCAGAGCCCATGAGACCACAGATGCAAGCCAAGATTTAAATCCGGACAACTAGATTTTCAAGTACATCCAATAATATGAAGCTCAATTTGACTCTTGTACCTTGCAATTGGCTAGCAACCAGTTTAGCGTGTACCCCGCCAACTGCCTGAAGACAGCTGGGATAGGCTTCAGCACACTTGAGACATTTGTCAAGATAAGCGACTTAGACAATGAATGGATGTTTTTGTTCTCTAATCTTCTATATTGTCCTTGTTCATTTTTTTCCCTTTTAAATAATGCAATGGAGTAATTTGGAAGTGAAGAAAGGTAATGCAGCTGAGAATCCTGATTAATTTGTTCACCTTTGATGTTAAAGTCTCTAGTTTTTGAGAGAATGCAAAATATCTAAATCTAGAGGTTGCCACCTGTGTCATGCAAAAATGTGATTTCTTAGTCCAATAAATCACAGCCGACTCTGTTCCAATTACATTGGTTATTATCATTCCACGAACCTCTTGCACAGCAGCCCATAATCAAAGTCTCGACAAAGATTCTTTTCTCGATGGAATCAAAATTATTTTTATTATAGTATAGATTTTTTAATAAGTTAAAGTAACTGAACAAGAACACATTATGGGTGCTTCAAGAATATGTTAGAATTCTTGTTGTCAAAAAATATCTCGGAATTTGTTGTAATGCATGCTAATAAATATATTCCCGGCATTTGTGGAAGCTATATCCCCCTGGACATTTGTGAATTGAAAGTGAATATGGCTTTTCATGTACATTTATCTCAAATTTGAACATTGTCACTCAACCAACAAGTGGCAGGTTTGACAATTCAGATTTTACTCACTGTAAGCAAGAGGTGGTTGCAAATTATGAAGATTTCTTATTAGCATCGCATGCTGAACAATATTAAATTGAATTTCTCAACCTATGTGCTATTGTGTTTCACAATGAAGTGTTTAAAATGATTGAAGGCAGCATCATGAAAAAAGTGTCATCCAGCATGTGCTGGCAATGAGTCAGAAGTGGAGAGGTGCAAGTTGTAATAAAAAAATAGACACAACTGTCACAAGGTATGGCTGCCATTTGTGTTTATTATATAACAACAAAACAAGAAACATTGAAGACATTCAATCAAATGGCAAGAGCACAACAAGCTTTTGAGACAAATCTTGATAGCCATATGACAATAAAATGGTCTCTAGCAGAAAAATGTGCATTGCGAATCACAAATCATCGCCAAAACAGCAATTTTGACGGAAAACATAGGGTCATGAATAAAAGTGCAGAAGTAGGGAGGTACTTTATATTGAAGGCTACAACAATGCCATTTCAGGCATAAACTACTTCAAACTGTCACAATTTTGCCCTGTCATCCACATGTGCTCGTTTATTTATTTTTCACTAAAAAATGAAAGTCTCGAAAAACCCCAGCCAAAGTGGAGATTTGCCTAAATCTCTGGATCTTCGTTTTCATTTAGCAGTCACAGATTTTAAGCCATCGCTCTATACAAGTAACTCGCACACATATTTCAAACTAACAGCTCTTGACTTTGATTACTGCAGGTGCATGGCTCACCTGTATGACGTCCGACGCAAAACCACACAGCTTCACATTGGACGAGGTTGTGGTCATGGCTAAGAAGAGTAAAATGAGCTCTGGATTCCTTTATCCAGTGCCTTTTTTCTTTCTTTCTTTTTATACTTAGACTTGTTTATTGCAACCCTAGTTGTTATTGTCGGAATTATGAAATGTTGAAGTGGAGAAAATCTCTACTTCTGCCCAGTGGCTTAGCATGCTTGTATGCACTTCTGCGTTTGTGTGTAGAGGTCATATGTTTACACAAACAAATTCATATGATGGGTTATTTTTTTGCAAACAAGGAGGGGATTATTTCACCACAAAGATTATTAGCTTCCACAGACTGACTCAAAACGAATGCACACACAGAGACAGAATGAAACAAAACAAGCTTTTTTCTTCAGAAAACATTCAATGGCTCACTTTTGAAGAACGCAGGAGTGAAATAATTTCACAGTACATTGTACAATTAAATTTTAAGGATCTTTACAGTGTGGAACAAAAAGAGATTACATTTTCAAAGCACGCACAATCCACTCTGTTTTGATTTTTTGTGTGCCTTCTGATAACATTATGAATGTATACTACAGGCTGTAAACAGTTTAGTGTGGAACTTTGTCAAGATCTATTTACACATCCAATCATTGGTTTGCAGCATTTGCTGAACATGTACAGTAAATCATGGGAAAAAATGCTGCTCTCTGCAATGTGGGAAATACTGCTGCAACTGTTATCTCAACCTGTGACATCAGCTCTATCTACACTTACTGTAATTTTCTCTCATTTACATTTACTATCCACTAGGGTTTTCATGATTGAGGATTTGAAATCCTTATATGACTAAAATATAAATGCAATCGACAAGACTGAAGATTCATTTAGGGTTTTGTATACTTGCATATTGTGTCCTTGATCCTTTACCAGGTTGTTGCAAGAATACAGTAGAAATCTATATATAAAATTGACCATAAATTTTCACTTCAAGACATCATGAGTAATCTTACACTGCAGCACAATCCACAACAATGAAAGGAAACAACACTAAAACAATGAACTTGCGTCATCAAACAATGGAAGTTGTATGGATTTAATTTATAAGACTGGTTAATATTATGAATCATTTTGGTGAGGAAAAAATACGCTCTAAAATAATCTATAACATATGTCAAGTCATTATATTAAAAGTAATTTGTCTGTGACATCTTAGGAATTTCATGTGACAATGTTTTTTACACAGGCTTTAGCAATGTGAATGACACATTCTTCATGTGTAAGTTATTTTTTGTTTGACTTTTCACCTCACTCAAACCAATGTCATGCATCGACATTCATTTAAATTCAGGCATCTGTCTGGTTGGAGTAAACAAACTGATTTGATGATAGCTGACCAATCAAAATACTGTTTTTTGCTGCGTTTGCTATCATACGTTATGGGTCTCAAACTCACTGATCAGGAGCAAATTGTGGTCAACTGGATAGTATTTTTGTGGACTCTTACATGACATCAAATGTTATTGTGTGCTGTTTGTTAACGTTTTGTTAATTTTAATCTCTATGCTACCATAGCTCCAGCAAATGAGAGCTTTTATCCAAATTTAATTCTGAATTCTTAATTGTTTCTTGAATTCTTTCATAACCATCCATGAAAAGAGAAGGTTTGGTGATTAAAAACAGTAAGTTTCAAGAACAACAGGTGACTTTTTTGGAGAAAAAGGATGACACCCTGACATGTCTTGAAGACCCAAAGTCAGATGTCGTTACTCAACTCGACATACTGACGAGTGTGATGAGTACAAAGGAGATGAGAAAGAGGACCAGGTCATTGGTTTTCTTCCCAATCTGAAGAACTGTTGATGTTCAAAACTGAACCATTATTAATAAAGAGATTGAGAAGTTTAGATTTGTGTAAAATAAAAGTTTTTGAGAAATATTTGATCCAACGCTGACACACAATTCAGACATTATACTGAACTCTTTAAATTCATTTTGAGACCTCTCTCTTACATAGGTACATATTTTGAGTGTATCCAGTTTCCTGAAACAGTTTAGATCAGGGTTACATAACTCCCAATTCATTGAGAGCTATAGCTGCCTGTTTTAGATGTCTCCCTATGCCAACACACCTGGTTCAAATGATCAGGGTCATTAACAGGCTTACACAGAGTTTGCTGATGAGCTGGTCATTTGAATTAGAAGGGAGATAGCAGGAGAGATGTGGCTCTTGAGGAACTTTTCCTGCACCTCATTTAGAAGATAGGGAGCATGTGAATGCAGGGTTCAACATTAACCCTTTATTGTTAGCCTATGCCAAGTTGTGGTTTGTGACCATATCACAACTGATTGTGGCCCCATACATTTTCAACGTAACAGATTTAACAATTTAGTGATTATCTCACAGTTAGCATCTATACACTGTTTTATTTAAGCCTTTCATAATCTATAACTGGCGGCTCGCTGGCGCAGTGAATAGAACGTTCGCCTCACAGTTCAAAGGTTCCGATTCGAATCCACCTGGCTCTGGAATTTGCATGTGCTCCCCGAGCCCGCGTGGGTTCTCTCCTGGCACTCCGGCTTCCTCCCACACTCCAAAAACATGCATGGCAGGTGAATTGGACATACTAAATTGTCCTTGGGTGTGATTGGGTGTGTGAATGGTTGTTTGTCTCTGTGTGCCCTGCGATTGACTGGCAACCAGTTCAGGGTGTCCCCCGCCTGCTGCCCGAAGCCAGCTGAGATAGGCGCCAACAAGCATGCGACCCCCATGGGGATAATCGCCTATCGAAAATGGATGGATGGATAAAATATAACTTGTATGTCTTGCATATATGTGCATTTTTATGGATATTATCTATTTAATCATTCTAAACCATACAGGAAAGAGGAGTGCATACAAACTCCTCCACGCAGTACGGCCAGTCCTTAAATTTGAACCCACATTCTGAGACCACGTGCACCCCAGTATATATATATATATATATATATATATATATATATATATATATATATATATATATATATATATATATATATATATATATATATACAGTTTAGTATATATATATAGTTTAGTTTAGTATATATATAATATATATATATATATATATATATATATATATATATATATATATATATATACAGTTTAGTATATATATATATATATATATATATATATATATATATATATATATATATATATATATATATATATATATATATACTGGGGTGCACGTGGTCTCAGAATGTGGGTTCAAATTTAAGGACTGGCCGTACTGCGTGGAGGAGTTTGTATGCACTCCTCTTTCCTGTATGGTATATATATATATATATATATATATATATATATATATATATATATATATATATATATATATATATATATATATATATATATATATATATATAATATATATATATATATATATATATATATATATATATATAAATAAAAAGGTTTTTAGACTTAATGTGGAGACCTATTTTGAAAGACAGGCAATAAACAAAAATATAACATACTTTATCACTCACAATTATGTTTTGAACAATCTTATCATTCATTCCATAGCAAAGCATATTAGAAGAAATAACCTGGTCAACCAGCTCTAAAGAATGAAGGATTTCTGTTTAACTCCTGCTATTTACAGATCACCAGTGATTGTGCTACTTCTCTAAGGTTTGATTAAATATTTGTACCTGCCAGCCAAATGCCATACACCCCCCCATAAAAAAAAAGGTTTTATGACCATAACGACAGAGTGGCATAACTGTTTTACTTGAACTGAATGCATGTTCCTGATTACTATTACTAGTATGATAAACAAAGTCCTTATTAGTTCAAAATTTGTCCTCGCATTATCCGATGAAATAAGCTGGCGATGGCATTCCGCTTTGTGTAACCACCAAAGCTCATGCCAGTCGCAGTTTATCCTTGTGTCTTCACAGTGTAACGTTCCACTCAAATTTTTTCACTGAAAATTTCAGTCCAAAACTTAAAGTACACTTTTAGACTGGAAGCTGAAAAGGTTTGAAGACTTAGAAATTTATAGGATGCCTTGCATCAACCCCGCCACTCTATCAACAAGGTGGCAACATGGCCTGATGGTGCTTTTTTTTTCAGTACAGTGGAATTCGTGTTACGATCCTGTAAACCAGGGGCCCTCTGTATTTATTTTATATGCAGTACTGTTTATGCAAACTTTATGAATAAACATCCTTATAAAGCAAATGGTCACATAGTCACAGTTCAGTAGTAGCACATTCATCTATTCGCTTTTTTTGTATTTTCTTTTACCTTCAGGAAACCTATCCTCGTCTCCATGTCATGATAACTCAAACAATTGACACTAACATATTTCTACAATAAAATATTGATAATTTACATTGAGTTCACCACTGTTCACCTTCAATATGTTTTATCCTCAATTTGAGCAGCTACTGAAAAAAAGAAGGTTGCTGCGCAAACAACACCTAATTGGAAGTTGATGGGATTCCAGTGGATACTAAGTGGTCGCTTGGTGTGTTTAGTTCTTCCATTTCTGTAGTGAACTGGTCAGGACTTTCTCCATTTGACGTATCCTTGATGACACTGTAGGTGATAGCCACGCTGTATGAAGTAGGTTTCTCCAGGCGCTGAGGCCCGCAGTGACACAGCTTTTTAAAAGCAGCCCGGAACTTCTGGGACATGACGTTGTAGATGACTGGGTTGATGGCACTGTTTAAGTAGATGCAGAGGCGGCAGAAGAGCAGGAACCAGTTGTCCAGGTAGGCCTTGTCCAGGAAGGAATTGACGACTACTAAGGTCCGGTAGGGCATCCAAAGTAAGGCAAATAGGATTACTACCACAGCCAGCATTTTGGTTACCTAACAGAACAGAATGTCAAGGGGGGGAAAAAATCCACACTCAATAAACATTTCTTCTACATCAACAAATTATTATGATGACAACCACATGAATTATTGAATTTTGAATTCAATAATTGAATTCTGTTTGGGCGTTTCAATAGTTGAGATCCAAAACTTCAATGAAGATTCCAGTAGTGCATGTTTTACCCCTTTTTGAATTTAATTTAAATAACTTATCATCCCCAAACTGTAAAAAGGAAGCAACAGTAATAAAAGTGAAATGAGTCCTGAAATGTTTTCATTTGAAATTACTGGTCCTCCACCTCTATTCAGCTAGTCAGGTTTGCTTTTTGAACAATAACATGCCCTTTGACACCCTCTGATGTTGTACCTAATGCATGGAATATGTTCCCTCGTGGTTGCATTGATTGCTTGGATGCGAAGAAAGTGGAGGCAAACAATATCTGCTAGTAGCTATGACTGTGTTTCCAAGAGTGCTGCCATCAAGAGAAAATTGGATCTGGAGAGTCTACAATAATTTTCTTTTTTTTTTTTCTTCTAGTGTGCTGGAATTGCATTACATGTTTCTACTGTTATATTGATTTTTTTTCCCTACCAATTGGATAACAGCATGATCAGCAGGTGCATTTAAATCAAGATTAGATTCTTAATTGTACACCTGGGATGAACATGAACTACAACATATTATCAAATAATGATCAAACATTTAGGTTCAATTGTAACCTAAACGAGCCATAAATTATTTTAATATCGATATTCACACAAAAAAAGGTTTTCTCAAGGGAAAGGAACAATATAATACACAACATAATTAATGTAAGTTCAATACCAGACTTACCTTCCCCCTCCAAATGAGCTGCTCTTGATTAGATCAAAACATAGGGCCCTCTTTGACATAATGATCCTTTATCATTATAATTCATCAGTGAAATGTTTTTACCTCTAATAAACTGATCTGCTGACTCGCAAACTTGATCCCAAATGAAGCAATTCAACTGGTTTTTGCCATAACAACTCTTAGTGTTTCTATTTCATTTTTAACACCCGTGAGTGCCAGTTTGTCTTTACCAAACCGCTAAACCCTTCCAATTGATGGAATTATGCATTAAAGCATACTGTACTTAATGAATCTTTGGATATATTAATAGTGATTATCGTAACAGGGAACTCGAAAGGGTAATGTTTGTTCCCAAATCAACACTGCATCTGATATTGCAAGATGATTCAGGAAGATCTGCGGTCATTTTTTTTTTTTTTGCACTGCTCAAATAATCCCAATGCATAAATTATTTGGAATGGATTCTTCTTGTAAATCACATTTACACCACTTGTGACGGTCAAACAAGCTGCTACACATGAGCAAACCATTATTCAGATGATGATTAATCACCAAGGTAACGGAATGAGTGGTAACATCTGCATGATTTGAATTGTATTGATGCTGTGTTGTATTCTGTTTTGGCCTGTTGGTAATGCCTCCTCTCACCCTCTAACTAACTTGGTTATTTGGTGGTAGCAATGGGGACTTCGGCTCCTGAAAGGGAACAGTTTAAAAAGAAATAAAGCCAGTCAAAAAGATTTCTTCTTTTATGTTTTGTAGTTTATTTGAAAACATTGTTTTCCTCTTAAACACCAATTTCATAGTTCTCCCTCTAACACAGGGGTGTCAAACACATTTTGGCTCAAGCTGAATGTTTTGTAATGTCTTAGATGGTGACCTCCACCCATTGGGAATCTCTTCAGGGCAATGGAAGGATTTTACCTGCACTGAGCAGTAGCATGCCAAAGCTAGATACTAATGCTAACGTGAAAGTTCCACTTTTAGTCCCTGCAATAATCAGCAAGGCACAAGCATGGCAACTGGTCACTTCCGCTGTGTGGAGTTTGCATGTTCTCCGCAGGCCTGCGTGGGTTCTCTCCAGGCACTTCGGCTTCCTTCTTAACTTCCGTGATTGGGTGTGTGAATGATTGCTCATCCCTGTGTGTCCTGCAATTGGCTGGCAATCAGTTCAGGGTGTCCAAAGGCACCAGCAAGCCAGCAACCCCAGCGAGGTTAAGTGGATCGAGAAAATGGATGGATGGATTTAGGAATAGTATTGTGTTTTGTTGCTCAGGTCTGAGGTTAGTGTTCCTTTTTGTTGTTACTTTTTTTTAATCTTCAAAATAAAAATAACAAAAATCAGATTTCTTTACAGTGTTTCTATAATTTCATCAGTGCAACAAAACTTAACTCCAGGATGCATATGCTGCAGGGAAAATAAACATGTTTTTGCCGTGATTTTCCTGAACCAATCTGCTGACATAATAGCTCGAAGTTACAGGGGGCCACGACAACCAATTGACTCGAAACCCACCGTTCACAGTGAAAAGCCGTTCAAAAGTCTTTTGACGTTCATGAATGTCACATCACTACTTGGCGGGTGGATTTCCTGTGCTCCACCCTCCTACAATCAGCCAGCTTCATCTGTTTACATTTGCTCTCCTCCTGTCCCTGAGTTCAGCTCTAAATTAGGGAGGTTGTATAACTCTTTTAAAAAATTCTGCATCTTAATTTACTTGTCTTTTTACTACTTGTCACTCCTCTTGTTCCTTGGCACTTTTCTTTGTTTCATCCAGACTCACCATTCCAGTCATACTTAAGGTTTGTGTACTAGTTATCAATGTGTTAAAACAATCTTGTTCACAACATAACTTGATACAAGGCCATCAGCATGTTTTCACGTGCACAATGTATTCTGGAATCAAGGCCTTTCATCGCTTACAGTTGGGGTGCCTGGCTATAAATAACGGTGCCTACGATATTCGCAGGCAAAAACTTCCCACGAGTAAGACACAAAAGACAGAAGGTGCTGGGCATGTGCCTGGAACATACTTCTTATGTACATATGTGCAGCAATGGACACAACCTGACCACCAAATTCTCAGTCTAGAAACTATCATGATGACAGTCAAGGCAGTCAGTCAAGGCAGAAATGCAATGGAATTCTTTCCAACAGACACTCTCTTTTCAGTCGCAACTGCCACAAAGATACCGCCGAATATGACCAATTCTACCTTGCTCATTTCTCCTTTTTTATCAAGGGCTTATTTCTTTATTCCTTGTGTCTTTGACAACACTTTGGTTCACTGCCCTGTGACAAACAGCGCACAACTGCAGTGCATCATTACACAGAATGTGTAGCGACACAAACAATGGTGATATGAATGCAAATGACGTTTCTACAAAATGGAAAATTATTTATATTATAGTTCTGTTAACAATTAACCAAATAGTCACATAGAGCAAACATCATCAGGATTTCGTTTAGGTAATTTGCAATTTTCGGGACTCTTATGTGTGGAGAGCTGGATTACGCTCTGTTGGTACTTTTTTGGCCAAATCTTTGTTAATGTAGTACCGCATATTTAATTTGTTCTTGCCTTGACATGTCATTGTTGTTTTAAATTACTCTTTATTGTTTACTTGTGACTGATGGAATAAGATCTGTGTGACTGCTCTCAAACAATAATATTTGCCTAGGAGTCCATCCTTTTGCTGGAACTCGATCAGTGACGCGTGAAGTGTCATCCGTGAGCAAAACCTAATCTCATATCCTTTCTTGACTTTGTACAAATCCTCCCGTTTTCACAGTGCTTTGGGTAATGCAGATCAACCCAAAACCATGTGCATGTGCAGTTTTTGCTGTGCATTTGTCAACAATATGCACCAACCGTAATGATGGAGGAAAGTTATGTTTGACTTGGACTTAACTGATCAAATTGGCCGATAGGGCAGGGACATTCTCAGGCCACCACACCCACTTTGCTATTCGAGGTAGACGTCTTCCCTTTATCTGATGAATAAACATCTCTCTAAGAGACTGTGCTGCAACTCAACATGAGGTCCCTCTAAAGCAACTACACAGACAATTACACGTGTTTCCACCCAAACAGAACAACACAATTTCACACAGGAAATCTTCAAAATCTGTGCCGTTCACATGGGGCTCTTTTAAGCTTAGAGCAGTGCTTCTCAATTCATTTTTGCAAAGCCCACCCCAAGGAAAGAGAAAACATTTTGCACACCCCTCCCCGCTCACTACCGTGACTATAAATAAGATTATTATCTATTAAAATTGTATAAGCATACTTAAATACCCTATTGTATGCTTTTGAAATGTAACAAAAGAAAAAAAAAATGTTACCATACTCTTTACAGGGGTTTATACAGGTTAGAACTTATTCTAATTCTGAAAAGAAAACCTTATTGTTCATCAAAGTGCCAGAAATATATAAAATAAAAATGTCATTTTTTTAAACTAGAAAAAAAAATTGACCAGCTGAACCATTTGAGGCACAAAAAAAACAAATTAAACGAATAAATAAATAAGTACAGTAAAACTCCTCTGCCAAGAAACCTGCATGTGCAAAATAATCTTCCAGTGTGAAAAAAAATCAATGCATTGAATCCTTTCCCTCTTTCTTACTTCGTCATACAAGGAAAAATCTCCCTGTGGCATAATATGAAATGTTTTGTTTTTGCTTTTGTTTTTTTTCTGCATTTGTGTTGCACTGACATTCACTATGGCGCAAACAAGCCTGCAGCGAAAGTCTAACTTGGTTTATACTTGACCTGCGTTTTGCACCACTGTGTACTTAGAGCGGCTTTCGCACAATGTCAGACAATATTCTCCCATACTATAAGTGGCAGTCAATCTACTCTACAGCATACAAACAACACTACTCTATAAAAGAGGTAGAGAATCCTACTCATCTCTTGACTACTCATCTCTCCCCAACATGGTGCTCGTCAGGAGTTGTCCACGGTATTTAGATCAAGGTATTCCTCTTTAGATGAATCATAAAGGTGTTTTTACAAGCGAACTTCCATAAGCAATAGTTTGTCCGCCATGTTATCTGTTCGTAAAAAAATTCCGAAAGATACACCTTGCAAAAAATCTGTTCCGCGTAGACTCTGAGCTTAAACCAAGCCAACACTTGAAGACAGGATAAAATAAAGATGAAAGATGAATGAATCAAAGTGAAAGACATTATGCAAGAAATTGATGTAAGTATGAAAATGAATAATGTATGTTTGACAATTTCTTTCTTTCTCTCTCTCCTTTTTTTTTTTAAATGTTGGATGGTTTTGTTTTTAACCAGTCAGATTGGAGATTACACAACACGTTTTTTATGCAGGGTGTCACCTGCCTACTGCCTGAAGTCAGCTGGGTCAAGCATCAGCAAGCCTGCGACCCTTGTGAGAATGAGCACCTCTTGAAAAAGGATGGATGGCTTTAGCAAAACCTGGTGTTTCCGCCTTATGTGTTCGATTGCCTTTATTTACAGTGGTATGAAAAAGTTTGGGCACTTTTTCAAGATTTTGCCTTTATAAATCATTGGTTTTTCGGAGCAGGAATTTCAGTTAAATATATCATATAGCTGACAAACACAGTGATATTTGAGAAGTGACATTAAGTTTTGGGGATTTACTGAAATGTGTTTCTTTTTACTGTAATGCGGTAATGTAATTACAGAGATCTAGCTGTTCAAATAGTTTTTTTTTTTTTTTTTAACAAAACCGGGAAACGATTTGGGTGTCTTTTGAGAAATCATGTACTCTAATCATGTACTGTAAAAACAAAATTAATAAATAATGGTTTGATCTCTCCTCAACGTCATCGCTCATGATGTTTAGCTACTACTGATGACACGTCATGGACACGTACATGACCAATAAATTTACAACATGATAGAGCTACAAACAGACATTTCCAATTTTATGCTCATTTATTTGGGATGACGCTGTCCTTACCTGCCATTGAAATTTTCTCTCCAGAAGTCAATGAACACTTCCTGAAAATTCCAGATCAACATCTTTTTCCTAAGGTACAAGTTGCTATGGAAATTTGAAAAATAAACGTGCCAAAACTTTAAATGCATTTTTTTTCCAAAACTATAGCTTCCAAAATAACATTCAAATTGTAATAAACTCATCAATTTATGAGCAGTGTTGGGAGTAATGATTACAAAAGTAATGTAACTATAGTAGTGCATTACTTTTTACTGTAAAGCGGTAATGTAATAAATTAGACACAAAGAAATAGTAATATTGTACTTGTTACAAATGAGAGTAAAGTAATGCATTAAATTTAACGTTTAGCCTGAACAAAGTGTTTTTCGCCCCCCGAATTCACCAAAAACACAGTGAGATTGGAAGAGAAAGTCCAGGGCAAATTGTTTACTTGCTGATCTACTACAGCTGAGATGAAACAGTAAGCTGAATATGGACAATATGTACACAAGACAGACATACAACCATTACTTTAAGTTCGTCAGAGATAAAGACAAGAAAAATATAATTGTTAGGTGTACTTTGTTCGCAACACTTAAAAAGCTGTTCACTTCGCGAAATAGGATCAGTATTTTGACAAACTGGGGCCATAGTAATGTGAAGTTAGCAAAAAGAAAACACGCAGAGGATTGCAGCTCTCGCGGAGGGATAAACCTTGGAGAGGGAAACCTTGTCGGCAAGATCCCTGTCGAAACCAGCAATAATGACACGGTAACCTAACGTTAATTTTCACAGTACAATTGCTATCAATAATATTCTATGAATCATTCTGGTCAATGTGTATCAAGATGAAGCATCCAAAACTCATGTTAGCCAGTACAGTGAACACCTTAACAATGATGTAGGCTCGCTGCAAATGATAGCCACAACAAAATCATCTATTTTTGAAACATATGTCTCTAACATAGGCAACTGATTTTAAATGTGAATATTAACATTGAAATTGTTTAATACACTAAATGGTTTTTTTTACCTACAGCATACCTACAGCATACCTACAGCAATGCAAACACAATACCTTGAAACAAAGTTATAAAGGATTAAATTACAGCAAAATAGATTTTGTATTATGTCTTTAAAGGTTTACAATACAATAAAGATTAAATGATTTGTTCCAACCTTTCACTGGATGTGTAATGAACATAATGAGCTGCATTTAGAATGGCAAATCCATATATATATATATATATATATATATATATATATATATATATATATATATATATATATATATATATATATATATATATATATATATATATATATATATATGTGTGTGTGTGTGTGTGTGCGCGCGCGCACAGTAACATGTCATCGAGAGACAGTGAAAGTTTCCTTACCTGTCTGCGGGAAGCAGCAGTGGTGCTACTGGAGATGTTTCCACTGATCATCCTTTCTCCCACTTCCGTAGTACCTCTCTTCCACTTGCTGGTTCTGTCTTTGGGGACCGCGGGCAACGGGTTTAGGAAAAGTATCCTGGCAATGAGTCCATACAGAACCGTGGCCATAATTAGAGGAAGCACATAAAAAACAGCAAAATCTATGAAGTAAATCGGCAGATATTGACTCCTGGATATTTTGTAGGCGCAGCTGACGAGCTCGACGTTGTCATACACCAAAGTTTGAGTGTCTGACAAAAAGAGCCACATTATACAATAAATGGACGTGAGCGCCCACACCAGCAGAATGATCTTCTTGGCTCTAGATAAAGTACACACGAACTGCGCCTTAATAGGGTGGCATATGGCGATGTATCGCTCCACCGTGAATGCCGTGATGGAACAAGAGGATGCGTTAATTCCCAAATATTGGAAATAAGTGATCCCCAGGCAGCCTGCGTATCCGTACACCCACTGCCCGTGCAGGGCGTCGGTGATGTTCGGTAGACCGGCTGCAGTCAGCACCATTAAGTCGGCTGCAGCCAGGCTCACCAGATAACAGTTAGTGGGAGTTCGCATGTGTTTAGTGGTCAGCACCACCAGGATGACCATGATGTTGCCCACAATCCCCACTCCGCAAATGAGTGACACCAAAAACACACTGACTGCCTTGTACTCAAGCGCGTAATCGTTCCACACCCCCAAGGTTTGATTATAGTGCGCCAAGGACGTTGAATTCCCCGCTGTCACGTTGTCTGTTGTCAAGTTTTCCATAATGGGTTGCAAAAGAAGACGAAATAAAATAAAATGCAGGAATTCAAGAAAAAAAAAGATAAAATATTTTGAGGAATGGTAAGCACGTCCCAGCCGTAAAAGATCTCAAACTTAAAAATGAAATACGTGCATAGATGTCCCAAATTTTAGGACAATCCCCAAACAATCCAAACGTCCTCTCTTCTCCATGATCCTCTGCATTTCAAATGAACGTTCCCTTATGGTTGCGTCGTACAGACTGAAGTTAACTGTGGTGAGCTCCTGCTCCTGCTTTAACACCCGCGAGTGGGTAGGGGTTGGCTGGGGGTGGGGCAAAGTCATTTCAGTGCACCCTGTTAACACTAAAGTGATAAACAACAAGCTGGCAAACAGGATTCAAATGTGAATGCTTCCGATGTAATTATTGGTAATTAATGTCTTAACTCCAAATGCCAATTTGGCAAAATTGTATCAAGCAACGTTTACAGTATGCCCGTAGCGCCAACCATTTTCTAGCTACAAACGTTTAAGAGAGCATAAACTGAAAAAAAATGTAGAAAGAACAACTCTGATGCCTAAAGGGTTAAAATAAATGCATTGCTACATGACTGCAAATTATATTTCAATGTCATGTATTGAAACATGACACAACAGTTGAATTATGTGGTAATTATTCTCAAGCATTCAAATTTTCATTACAATATTTCTGTTCAAAAATCAGTAGCTACAAATCAGCATTGTTACAGGTGTTAGGTCATTTTTAATTCTTAGTGTCTTGGAAACCCATGAATGTGTCATGATTGTCGCTGACCCGGAGTCTGCTGGTGCGCAGCGGCATGCTGGTGAAGATCTCCAACAAGGTGCACAATACAATGAAAAAGCAGCAAAAACAACACAGCCACACCGGATTGGGAAAACGTAGGCGGGAGAAAGCCCCACAGCAAGTGGATGGATACGGCGCTCGAGAATTCGGAATTCCCTATACCTATGCTAAGTCATTTCACCTGTTCATGCCAAACTGTATTGTGCCTAAAAAATTGGTTCAGCAACGACCAAATCTGCAATGGACTACCTAAAATATTGAAATCTGCTCCTTAAAAAAAATGTTAAAAATGAAAGTATAAAATGCTTGTTCTAGTTGTAGATGCTAAAAAGTGAACCAATATAACACTACTAGCAAAAGCTTTTTTTTTTTTCTTTTTTTTCTTACAACCACCAGCCAGCTGATTGCATAGCAAGAGGCTCCTTGTCCTCTGACGGAGAAAATTTGTACTTTGCTAGTAAACCTAGTGATTGGTGGTTGTATTATTTTGGCTGTCAGATGCTATCAGTTGTCAGCTGAAAACAAGTCAATCCACTTATAGTACTGGATACAGTAACTTCTTCTCTCCATGTTTGCTTCTTTTTGACTCTGTCCCGGCCCATATTGGAAGCTGACTGTGTTTTATACCTCTTGGCGCTCACAGACTGCAACAATATTGTTTTACTGTTTTAAGGACAGCTCATGTTGTTCTAGAATTCGAACATAAAAATCAACAGCACAGAACTATGCGTGGCTTAGTACATTCCCTAGGTCGATTGACTCAGACGACAAGATTTGTTAAATTCAATAGTTATGCCGACTTGTGTACTTGATGACAGGCTCACCCTGAAAGTGCGTTTGGGAACATTTTGACACTGCTCCAGCCTAGCGGGGAGGCGTGGCCCGCTGAGTTAGCCTCTGAGTGTTTCATCACCGAATACATAATTGCGGGGCTCATCATCATAACCCTGAAGATTTATTCTAATTTAAACTTGGGCACACGATAGCTAAATGGATGGATGCATGGATGGATGCATGGCTAGACAGATAGACAGATGGATGGATGGATGGATGGATGGATGGATGGATGGATGGATAGATAGATAGATAGATAGATAGATAGATGGATGGATGGATGGATGGATGGATGGATGGATGGATGGATGGATGGATGGATGGATGGATGGATGGATGGACGGACGGACGGACGGACGGACGGACGGACGGACGGATGGATAGATGAATGGATAGATAGACGGCTAGCAAGGTTGCAGACTGGTTAGCACTCAGGCCTCACAGAGCAGAGGTTGTGGGTTCGCTTTCGGCATGTTCTCCCCCATATTTGCGCGGGTTTTCTCTTGGTGCTCTGATTTCCTCTCACGTTCCCAAAAAATTGCATGGTAGACAGATTGGAGACTGTAAATTGTCCTTAGGTGTTGGTGTGTGTGTGAATGGCTGTTTGTCTTTGCCCTGCAATTGGCTGGTAACCAGTACATAGTGTACTGAAATAACCTCCCGCCTGCCCGCGACCCTCATGAGGATAAGCAGTTAAGATATAAATGGTAGGATGGAATTAATTAAATACAAATATAGGAAAATAGCAACTTTGTTTCACGATGCCACGCTTGGATCTCATTTCATTTTAGTGCTCTTCTCTTATAATTTGAAATTACTTCAAGGGATGACATCAGTTGCACGTAAATCTCATTTACTGTCTCTGCGTTATTACTCTTGTTTATTCATTTATTGATCCTCACTTTACTTATTCCAGTTCATGGCAGTATGGTTAAATGAAGTGTTGAATGTAGCTGCAGGACAATGACAGCTCATCAGTTCACACAGCTAGGCGATCAAGAGGTGGAACACACAAATCATCGCTGTCAGGCTGCCTGCCAAGTAATTTTCCCTGTATATTGATCCCATTATTGCAAGCAGCAGGGAGGCAGTATCAGTCTAAACACAAATAAAAAAGCTTTTTCATCAGATACCTTCTCAGGTTTGAAGTTCAACTTCTCTCAAAGCTCACATGAAATCAACAAATAATTATTAGTATGAACAAAAATAAAAGACAATATGAAGTTGATTTGCGGCTCTACTCGAGCAGATATTTCTACAAGATTTGCAGACTGTCAGGAGGATATTTTTGTTCAATGTCAGTAGGTGTATGTACCCAGGAGAAAACATATAAGGTCAAATGCGATGGATGTTGAACAAGAGCCTATCTCCCAAAGGCATTTTACTGATGCTATGTCAAGCTTTTGTGTATGTCTGTAAAACCACTCCAAATACTGTATATCTTGGTTACAGAACAAATGTCTTGATCAATAGCATTCAGTAACAGTGTTGGGAGTTACAACAGCATTACAACAGTAACGTAATTACTGTAATTTATTACTTTTTACTGTAACACGGTAATGTAATATATCACACACACAAAAATAGTAATATTGTACTCATTAGAAATCAGAGTACAATAAAGTAATTACAATGCATTTTTAGCCCGAAAGAAGTGTTTTTTTTTAAATTATAATTGTTAGGTGCACTTTGTGCACAACACTAAAAGCTGTCCACTTCGCAAAATATGACCAGTAATTTTACAAACCGTTTAGAGCGGGGCCATAGTAACATGAAGTTAGCGAAAAGAAAACACACGGAGGATTGTGCTCTCTTGAGAAGGGATGACACTTTGACATCAAGAGCTTAGAAGATTTGTTAAGAGATATGTTGGCGCTTTCCACCGTGGATTCACCAGCATCTGGAAAGCAAGATCTTGATACTGGCTCACTATAAAGACCTTGTCAGCAAGATTCCTGTCGCAACTAGCAATAAGGACAAGGGAAGCTAATGCTAATTTTCACGGTACAATTGCGCTGACTAATAGTTTATAAATAGTTGTGGTCAAAGGGTATCAAGATGAAGCACACAATAACAAAGATGCATTGTAGGCTAGCTGCTAAAGTTAGCCCCACCGAAACCATCTACATTTGAAACATCTGTCCCTAACTTCTGCCAACTGAACTTGAATTTTAATATTAAAATTGAAATTATGAAATGTGCTAACTTTTTGCCTACACCTCAAACAATGTATCACTATACCGTAAAGCGAGGCAATAAAGGAATTAAAATACAAAAAAGATGCTGGATGTTGTCTATAACGGTTCACAATAAAATACAGAGGACATGATTTGTGCTGGTTTTAGGCTCAAGCCAACCTTTTACTGAATGTCTAATGACCGTAATGAACTACATTTAGAATGGCAAATCCATATTCCCAGATATGGTGGTGAGAGTAATATAAAAGTAATGCATTAGTAGTGTAATGCATTACATTTCAAATACAGTAAAATTGTAATGTAACTAAATACACTGAACCCCCGGTCTACGACGTCCCTGCCTTGGGTTTTTTTCAACTTACGATGTGGACTGTGACGTTTCTTTTTTTGTCTTGACGCCATTTCTGTTGCCTTTCAACATGGCGGTTAGTGTGCGTGCCTGACCGCCATGTTGGATGTGTCTTCGCTCATATGTCTATACATGCATCACCGGTTACGTCGCTACAACGCGACTGTTATTGGTCTGCGTCAAGGTCAAAATGGCTGCATGCTAAAGACTAATGGCTGCACGCTAAAGATCTTGTCTGAGTGCTTAAAGTAATGTGTTTATTGTACATTTTACTGCTTAGTTCAAACTTGAATGGGTTAGCCATTGTCACGTTGTGGAATGGCGGCGTGAAGCGGTGGAGGGAAAGGGACTCAAAAAACGCAGGACGGAAAGGGTGTGCTCAAACAAAAATGCTCTTTTAATAATAAAACAAGGCAGGAAAAGCAGTAGACAAAAACTGGACAAAGTAGCAAAATAAATGAGGAACGGAAAAAAACTCACGAGACTTAATTCGGATGACTGGGAAGAATGGAGGGCGAGTCGGAGGGGAAACACACAGCGGCACAGGGAACACAAGTTGAAGATATCGATGGGGTAAGAGGTGCAATAATCCGACGAAGGCAACAGAGGGACGGTGGTTTGAATACATTAAAACTAACTACAGAAAACACACTACAGCTGGACGGGGACAAGAGGCAGGGGAACTGGATTGGCTAACACGTGAGGAGCGGGGACACACGGACAACAGGTGGACGAGATAAAACTAACGAGACTGAGAAAAAGGCAGACGCAGGGAAACCAACACGAATAAGTCAGACGAAATGAACCAAAAACTACTTAAACTAAATCCAAAAACCCGAAAACCCCAGACAGAGCGTGACAGCCATGGGTCCCAAGAGTACTAGTTGTGTTAAAAAGTGAAGTAAAAAGATGATATATCTGGAAATGAATCTGGAGATAATCAAGAAGTACGAAGAAGGCAAAGCTAGCCTAGCCCAGGGCAGGCAACCCTCATTATGGAATATAGCCATAAGTCACTCAAAGGTAAATCAATCCTTTATACATCTTTTATTTATGATAATTAATTGTATGCATGTATATTATGTATACGTAGCACTTACTATACTATTTTGAAACCAATTTTTAATATGTATATGCAGTTTCAATGTTCTTACCTGGGGTTTTAAATGCATTAGCTATTTAACATACTGTATGTTTGGATTGCCCGCCATAAGGTGAATTCGCCTTATGAGCCCAACCGCGGAACGGATTAATCTCGTAAATCGGGGGTCCACTGTACTTTGAAATGACAGTGCTGAAGTAATAAATACTGCATTACAGTTTTGAAGTAACTTGCCCAACACTGTGCAGTGGGCATTGAGGTGTTCCAGGCATGTCCCACCAGGAAGAGGCCACAAGGACAACCCAGATGGATAGTGACTAGAGCGACTATGTCTCTTGGCTGACCTAGGAACCCCTTTGGACCCTGTGGAGCTGGATAAAGTGGCTGGGGAGACGGACATCTGGTCTTCTATGCTGAAGCTGCTACATACTGTACATACGTAAATTCAACATATCTGGATTTCTAGAGTCTCCTTAACACTAAAGTGCCAAGCATTTAGCTTTTCTACCAATTAAGACCACCGGAGAGCTGATGGGCAGTGAGGACTTTAGCTCTCAATCACTTGCGAATGACTAAAGATAAACTTGTTTTGCAATTTCAGATCAACCCTTGGTGTTCCTTATTTACATACCACAATTATCTGTTCACAGACGTTTTAGGATGGGCACTAAAATCCTTCCTGCCAATCGACTCCCAGGTGAGCTTTACAGGTAACAAAGCCAAAAGGCTCTTCTCTGGGCATTCGAGAGTTAAAATTGGTCTTGAATTAGGCACTCTCTTCAAAGTGATTTTTACAGAATACAATTATGGATTCAAGCAAATGCACTCCTTAATAAGTCTAAATTCCTTTCAATGTTATTTCAGAAACACAATTGGTCTTTATCTGGTTGCACTCTTAATCTTACATGTCTAGATTCAATGCCCATTTTACCAGTTGGTAAAAATGAATCCCAAAGTCTATGGTGTGATCTCTTTTTCCTTTTAATTTTCACATATGGTCTGTTACAAATCAGAATAGCCACATATTGTTTGAAACTGCTCTTTTGCGTCAACTAATTGTTTTAGTTTTTTTTATTTAAGAAATGCGTAGTTATACAGTTATTCCTTCCTATCTTTGGTACATATTACTTGTTTTCCAGTCAATGTTGGCATGATGCCATCTAAGCCAAGTTGAGCCCAAAATGACATGTGCTAACTATGAAGGCATGCCAAAAAAAAAAAAAAAAAAGACACACAAATGGACTCCAGATGATTACGATGCAAGGCAAGAGTGAATCTGTCACATTGGTAACAACTGCACCGAGTCGGCCTATGAGATCATTGACTTTTAGGGAAATCAAGTTTTTTAACAAGACACCAATTAATCTGCTCAAAAAGAATCATCTACAAAATAGTCATCTGCACCGGAATCAATAAGTGGGACTTATTGCTAGCCGTCAGCTCATGTTTAACTAGTGGGCTCAGACCCAGGTGAAAAAAAAAGAGAGCCTTCTTGTGGAAGCCATTCTCGAGCACCATGAAACTTAAATCACATTGCTTGTTATCAAATTTGCATTACTGAATAAAATCGTACACTTTAACAAGTCAAATACTGATCAAAAATACAAAACTGTCACAGTCCACCTCTCAGTCACCTCGTTCTCTGCCTCACCACACCTGCTATGGATGATACCGGCTCACTATAAAATCAAGACCCTCCCCTCCAGAACTCGCCAGATTGCCTCTATGCACTACGCCGAATTTTCCCACACTCCATCTTAATTGTCTGCCTGCGTTTCGTTTTTGCCTGTGCCCGACTATCCGCTAGCTGGCCGACCTCATCAGCCTGTTCGAGATCCCGCAATGAATTCCTTAATTGCAAGGAATTTGGGGATTCTATCATCCATGGTCCATAACATCATCAATAGATTTAGAGAGTGTGGAGTTTCTATCTGTACTTTCTATCTTTCTATCTTCTAACTTTCTATCTGTAAGCGGCAAGGCTTAAAACCAACATTGAATGTCTGTGACCATCGATCCTTTAGGCGACACCGCAATAAACATCACTGAGTAAAGGATATTGCTGCATTGGCTCAGGAACACTTCCGAATACTGTTCTACTGACGAACTATGTTAAATGACATCTACAAGTGTAAGTTAGGACAACCATTCAAAGTGAAAGCTGTGCTTTAACATCACCCTGAAACGCTGGCTCCTAATAAAGTCAATTAAAATGGACTGATGCAATGTGTAAAAATGTGCTATCCTTTCCAGACTTTGCTTCCTAACAGAAAGACGTGTCCGTGGCACAGCAGATGTCTTCAAAGTATTCTCTGCCGGCTCACAATGTCTCCATTTGAGGTCAGCAGCACACCGGCTTCATTATACACAGTGTTAAAGGTGCTCTGCTTCCCTCCTCCTGAGACGCTGAATGATGGACCAGAATTTCAAGCTGTTCAAAAGTCATTTTCCATGGTGTCACCAAACTCCTCCTACACCTGAGTTTTTGCCTCTGCAACTATCAAAGCTGCATTCCGTTTGGCCAGCTGGTACCTGTCAGTTGTCTCTGGAGTCCCGCTGGCCAAAAAGACCCAATAGGACTCCTTCTTCAGCTTGACGGTAACCCTCCTGCTGGTGTCCAGCGCCGGGTTTGAGGATTGCCGCCACGACAGGTATCGACCACCTTACGGCCACAAATTTGACCAGCTGCCTCAAAATCGGAAGTGCGGAATATATTCCAATAGTCTCAATGTCCCCCACTTCCAGCGGGATTTGGAGAAATTCTTCCAAAGGTGGGAGTTGTAACAAGGATGAGGGGAATCCGTCAGATGTTCATGATACGTTTAAATCTGCCAGGTCAGACCGGCAACGTCCCTCATCATCGGAGCCAATACATGACCGCGTGATGATCGGTTGACAACACAAGAGAAGTGAGGGCTACAAGAAGATCAGCAAAGACGTACTTATCAGTAAGAACACGGTCGCAAAAGTGATCCGAAGATCAAAAATACAGGAGATGGAACTGCAGTCAAAATAAAGAGACATACAGGCCGGCCAAGAACATTAACACCCAGGCAGGAGCGTCTTGTGATGAAAAAAGTTGAGAAAAATCGGCATGCAAGTGCACAACCGTTGTCTGAGGAAGTAGAGACAGAAATTGGAGTGACTGTATCACATAACATAACACGTCATACAATGCAGCGGTATGACATGCGTGGGTGTCATCCCCGAAGGAAGCCTCACCCAAAGCCCAGTCACAAAAGCCCGCTTAGAGGATCAAGGCTACTGGAACTCTATATTCTGGAGTGATGAGACCAAAATCCATCTTTTTGGCTTCAAGACGGTCTGGCGTCACACGAGTGAAGAGTACATGGAAAAGCGCATGGTGCCCACAGTGAAACATGGACGGGGTAATGTTGTTATTTGGGCTTGCATGAGTGCTGCAGGTGTCATAGGACTGCATTTCATTGATGGCATCATGAATTCTCAAATGTACTGCTCTGTACTAAAAGATAAGATCCTTCCATTTTGGGCCGTTGGTCATCATGCCATTTTCAATGTTGACAATGACCCAAAACGCACATTAAGGCCACTTAGATAGCTGACTTCCTGATCTGAACTCTGTAGAGTACATATGGCGAATAGCTACTGAAGAGGCAGGTTGAGTATCACTCTCCATCCAACATCCTGATTCTGAAATGGTCATCGTTGAAGAATAGAACAAAATTTATTAGGCCAAATGTTGTCGACTTGTGCACTCCATGCCAAGGAGATTTAGGGCTGTCATTGCAAATAATGGAGACTATACAAAGTACTAAATGTACTATTGGATGTAGTTGTGTTTGTTATGGGGTGTACTCACTTTTGCTCCACCCCACTTTCACAGAAACAGAAAAATATGTAATTCAAGTTATTGTTTGACCTTTCTGCTTGAGTTACAATGTAAGAACACAGTGTGTTTGAACATCAACAAAGAATTATTTGGGATGTAATGTCTGTTTTCATGCATTTTAATACTGTGAAAAATGTCGTTTTTCACAGAGGTAGGGTTAGGAATCGTCAAAGCATTGTAAACAGAAATTATGTGAATTAAAAAGAATACTTTACGCTACATAAGGGTTCAAAAGTAGCCATAGTAACCTATACCTTAGGCATTACTGACACCCAGTGGTAAAATTAGCGCACAGCAAATATCGACCGGAGGGTGGGGGAAAAAAAAAGTCGAAGGGGGAGTTAAAACCTAACCCACCCTTCATTATCTTTGTCCTTTTTTTTTTTTTTTTTTTTTTTTTTTTTTTTAACTACCATTACTACTTTTCCACCCTTGTGGTATGATTGTTAAATGTCCCGTCCGCTATTAGCTTCACGCTCGTTGTGGGTTGACAGTTTGCAGTATATTTTGACAGCCGTTTAAATCAGGTGTGTTTTTCTCTTTTCATGCATCTGTTTTTCAATTTGCTGTATATTTTGTCAGCCGTTTTAATCTGGTGTGTTTTTCTCTTTTCATGCATCTGTTTTTTGTTTAGTTTTGTATATGTCTTTTTGTGAATTCATTTTTTTGCACGACTTCCTTGAATGCATTCAGTTTTTGTTTACAGCTGTTTTAACCTTGGTGTGATTTGGATTTTTGTTTTGTTTTGTTATGTTTTGTTTTAATTGTGCGTTTGCTTCCAGTTAGTGATTGTGTCTTTTTTTTAAGTTGCTGCTTTTTTAATGTTTGATTTTTTTCAGTTGTTGCAGTTGTAGTTTTTTGTCATTTCTATTTTTTGTAGCATTCTCCTGTTCCCAGCGTGATTCTGCAAGCAAAATAAGAAAATTTTGATTTTTATACAGATGCGTATGCATGTCTCTTCCCCGACCTTTGAGCAAGAGAGGAAGGATAATTTTCAAACTTAGTTGACGGTGGCTGCACGCTGTAGGTTTAGCTTTAATTTTGTACAACATAGAGCACTATTGACTAACGAACACATTGTCATGTGAGTAAGTATCAATACATTCCTCAACCCATCAAAAGCGTGCAACCCACGTCACTGCCTGCCACTGCTGGCCGGAGGAGAGGGGATTTGAAAGCTCATGATGGGTTGATGATACGTCAAGGAGTTTATTGACACACAAACTGTCGGCGCTTGTGTTGACAATGCGTTTGTCATTCAACAGTGACCTCTGCTGTAGGTGTTAAATCATCGCAGTCTTACAACCTACCGAAGAGAGGCCGTCACACAACCTGGTGTAGAGAGAGGAGAGAGAGAGAGAGAGAGAGAGAGAGAGAGAGAGAGAGAGAGAGAGAGGAGAGAGAGAGAGGAGAGAGAGAGAGAGAGAGAGAGAGAGAGAGAGAGAGAGAGAGAGAGAGAGAGAGAGAGAGAGAGAGAGAGAGAGAGAGAGAGAGAGAGAGAGAGAGAGAGAGAGAGAGAGAGAGAGAGAGAGAGAGAGAGAGAGAGAGAGAGAGAGAGAGAGAGAGAGAGAGAGAGAGAGTCTACCCTCTATTTAAATATACTAATCATATTTAAATGAGCCGTGCACCTGAGACTCCCCACTCTGCACAATGAGAAAATATGAGACAAAGGATGAGCAGGATGGGAAGAGCAAAATAAAAGAACTCATATAAATCTGACCCGCCTTAGTCCTGGAACTGTAGGGAGAACTTTTAAATAAAAAACATCAATGAAAACTATAAATGATTTGACTCTCTCTCTTTTAAAAAAAAAAAAAAAAATACCAGCACTACTACAAATAACAAAAAGTGTTTTCATGTTTCTAAAACTGGCTTTCATTGGTCAGTGACTTGTGATGATGCATAGTCACAATTCCTCTTAAATGCCAGGATTGGATAGTAATTGAATAATAAATATTAATAATTGTAAATAGATGTCCCAATGGAGAGTCTGTATACAGCACCAAACAGCATCGCTGACAGACGTCACCCACATTTGTGAAGACTTATAATTGGTGCATTTAATTTTATTTTGTTGTTTAGACTTCATTAGTGAAGTCTATGTTTTGTTGTTTACTAAATCATTCATCACAGCTGTGGTGTATGAGCTCACCTACAGATGCAAGCATACATATTGCTCCCATATATTATTAGTTCAAATTTAATATTAATCTTTTTTAAATATCCGTGCTTCTTTTGCTGTAATGTGTGTCAACTGTTTGCTTGGATAAACAGATGCCAGTGAACGTGTCTAGAAAAAGAACAAATGAGAGATGTATATTCCTGGAGTAAAACACTGTAACATGGGGAATTTATTTTTTTAATTCTTTTTACAAGTTATTTTTTACATCTATGTCTTTTGTGCATGTTTTGAATTTCATAAGCCTTTTTCGTTGGTAACATAAATATGCTCCTTAGAAACAAGTTACCTGTATACAGCGAAATGCAATCTGAGGGGGATATTTTAATTGCTGGACTTGGATGTGGTAACTAGACTAAGAATAATAAAATGGTAACTGGAGTATTTATAGAAGATGTCATTTGTAAAATGATTGAAGGAGGCTGTGGTTACATGAGTACCGAACGTATGTACTGTAAAGACTTTTCAATTCCAGGAAGGTATTGACCATATTTCCTTTCCAAATGCCCATAAAGTAATGATTTTTTTGTTGTTGTTTTTTTTTTAAGACTAACATATATAGAGATATTGTATTTTATAACACTAAAGTGGATTGAAAAGTGAAATAAATATTGCCGACTTCACCCAGCATTGTGCTTAGGGCACAACATAAGGGAAGCACAGGTTTAAAAAAAAAAATAATGCCAGTATTTATTATTATTAATATTATTATTATTATTATTATTATTATTATTATTATTATTACATTTATTACATGATAAAATGTGGGTTTTATTAAGGAATATGAATCCAAGTCAGATGTTTGGGAATTATAGGTCATAGAGCTAAGGGTTACTCCAACGATTAAATACTGTATGTAGGCTATTTCCACTTAATCCTCACATGACCAACTGTTACAATGTCTCAGCACTAGTGGATCGCGTAAATAAGAAGGACTCTCATGCAGTGGTGTTGTGGTCCCTTGAAAGGTGGGTGTCCCCCAAATTTCATCTTTTTTAAGTACCGTATTTTCCGCACTATAAGGCGCACCTTAAAGTCTTATTTTTTTAAAAAGCTGATGGTGCGCCTTATAATCAGATGCGCCTTATATATGGATCAATATTGAGATTGGGATCAGTAAATGGGGAACGAACTGATAAAGTAAGCTTTACCTGTTTCTTTTGTGTATTTACAGTCTAACAAGGTTGGTCATATTGACATTGAGTTATGCTATTGAGAGTTTAGAGTTATTATTTGAGTTATTATTGTTATTACTTTGAGTATTACTATATTGTGATTGAAAAAGTTTTAAAATATGTCATTAATTGAGGGTGCACCTTATAATCCGGTGCACCTTATATATGGAAAAAGTTTTAAGATATGTCATTAATTGAGGGTGCGTCTTGTAATCCGGTGCGCCTTATAGTGCGGAAAATACGGTAGTTAAGAAAAAAAGGACAGTTTTAAAATTAGTGACAGATAAGACAACCCTCACTATTACACTCATTATAAAACTATCATATGACTTCATTAGGAGCAGTTTGTAATTAAACTATTACTGGTCACACAAGCAGAATGGATGGATGTGAAATGTATTCATCACGAGGCAAACATGTTTTGCTGATTTTTATACACAATAACTATACAGTAAATAAAGTGGGTATACCCTCTACTACTCAGATACTGTAACATATTTTTGGTTGGTATTTGGATTGATTTCTCAGGTTTTCCCCAACACAGTGTGCATATTTTTTTTTTTCTGAAACACTACAATCTGACTCAGACAAACATTTTCAATCAACTCACCCTTCTTTTTTGATGATGATTTGCTTGCCATTACCCATCTTTAAATCGCAATGGGTTTACATTGTGCAGTGCTGCCTAAATCGGTGGATTCCACCAAAACCAGTTGAATTATGTTCAGCCCTTTCCAGTCCTTGAATCAATGGCAGTCACATATACTTTCCGGACCCTGCAGAACGTAGCAAAAACATGAATGATGCAAATAACAAAAAAAGACCACATTACTGCAAATGAAAAAATAAAAAATCACCCAATATAACTGCGTAGAAAAAAACAACAATGATGCAATCATGAAAAATAACTCAGATAAATTTATCTTAAAAATACAAACATAAAAGAAACAGGATGCAAGCAATACACACTGTATACACAAAAACAAAGTAGAAGCAAAATTACAAAGCACAGAACAATTAACATTCAAGACATAACGCGGAAAAGAAATGCTGCACGTTGGCACACACACATACTTACACACACACACACACCTACACACACACACGCACACACACACACACGCATGCACACACACATCAGAAGTGAGCCATGGCCACTAGAAAGCGTCACAGTACATCTGTCCGTCCGTCCGTCCATCCATCCATCCATCCATCCATCCATCCATCTATCTATCTGAGCCTGCATGGGTTCTCTCTTGATATTAGGCACTCATGTCCTTAGGATTCTAATTCATGTTGTTTCTAGATAGGATGATCCATATGAGGTGGCTTAAAAATGGTCACTTCCAAGTAAATATATGATGTATAGATAAGATAAGCAATGACTATCTTGCTTATCCAGCAAGCTCAGCATCCCTTGGAAGCCAGTAGTCTTGTTTTCAGGAAGAGTGGTGCAATGTCTCAAAAGAATAACATCTGATAGTGGTCTGCTATAATTAACAGATATCCACTTCTTTTTTCCATGTTATGCTTAACACTGAGTTTAATGTTGCCAAAACATACAACCTCACACATCATAAACCATTAAGACAACCAATAATGCTTGACCATGTATTTCCAACCAGTCAACTAAATTGAGGGTAGGCAACCCCGTTCCAAGAGAGCCGCATACCTGCATGTTTTTGATGTATCTCTTCTACATCTACGCTTATTCAAATAATCAGCTCAACAGCGAGCTCTGCATAAGCCTGATAAAGATCCTGTTCATTTGAATCAGCTGCGTTTTAGAAGAGAGACGTTGAATACATGCAGGATAGCCGCTCTCTTGGTCAGTAGTTGCCCACCCCTGAAATAAACCACAGGTGTCGAACTCCAGTGCTCGAGGGCAGGTATTCTGCATGTTTTTGAACGTTTTCTCTTAAACGATTTTCAAGCTCCTGCAGAGATTGCTAATAAGCTAATCATTTGTGAAATGGAAAACATGCAGGATACCGGCCTTCGAGGACTGGAGTTCGACACCTATGAACTACGCCTTCTCCTAATTCATGTTGCGCTATCTTTCTAATTTGCTCATTTAAAATTACGGGAGTAACGCCAACTCTATTGTAATGTGTAAATATTTGGCAAGTTAATGGTCAACAAAGTGGGATGAAAAAGTAAGTTACAACAACTGAACTTGTAAATTTTGATTAACAACTTACATTATAAATTATCCACATAAAATTATAACACAGCATAAAAAGCTCAAAAACTGGACCATACACAAGATGAATCATCTAAAAACAAAATTGCTGGTCATGTGACCCATTAGTGTTTAAGATTACAAATGGCTGGATGTTTCTGACTGGGTCACTAATCTTCTGAGAGCATGAGACAACAGATGGTGTATGATGCTCTATGATACACACAATTTGACAATGTTGTTTGAATAACACCACTGGAATTGTTTTTTTTTTTTATCTAATATGCAGACAGTATTAAGTAAAAACGCAACACATTACTAAATCACAGCCTTTGAATGTAAACACTCACACTTTTCATAATCGGTCACTCCATTCAACTTTGGGTATCCGGTCCAAGTTTGAATTCTTAATGTTCATTTTATTGATCTTTATTTCAATAATGTATGAGGTTTTAATGGACATAGCACTGCCGCCTTCTGGTACGTATCTTGAGAGGGTTCATCTTATTGGGCTCCATGAGGTACACCTGCTACATTTATTATACAGGGTGACAGAAGAATAGCTCCTTATTTTAAAATACTTTTTTATTCATACACTGTGTGTGTGTGTGTGTGTGTGTGTGCGTGCGTGTGTGTTTGTGTGTAATGTATGGAAATTACATACATTTTGAACATACATAAGTTTGTGTTTTCTTTTCAGTTTGAGTATATTGTTTGAAATGTGCAAGCTTCTAAAAGTGGCTGGATTTCTGACAAGCCAAGAATGTGCCCATCTCGTAAGCGCATTATTGATTTTGGAGATCCACTGTTCAAGATGATAAAGATGGTAGAGGACCATCGAACGAAGACATGCCCATGATGCTAAGATGATCAGGAAATGTCATACGAAACTCATCACTGCACCTTTGTAGGCTTTCAATTTTCAAACAAAATACTAGCTGTCATGTTCTGCCTGGGTTACGTTCTATGGGTTTTGTTGTAGAGATTTTGGGTTGTTTGTTTAGCCATTTAGTTTCAATATTTTCTTTCCCGCGTCTGCCTCGCCTCCCTGTCAACTAGTTTGATTTTGTCCACCTGTCGCCTGTGTGTTCCTGCCCTTGCGTGTCACCCAAACAGCTTCCCCTGTATGGCGTTATATTTGTGCCACAATTACGCACGCGCGG